>NC_052250.1:7261102-7409585 GCF_013401445.1 Tripterygium wilfordii
ACGAAGGCGAAACTAGCAAGTTAGACTTTTAAGAGCACTCAATAGAGTACAACGGTTTACATTGATGCTGTGGAGTTGTTCAACCCTCTCCACAGAGGAGCTTTTCACGTTTTTGTGCAATTTCAAACATAACTTGGTCTATTCGTATCTTTACCTTACGAAACGTGGCACGAAAGCTCAACTAGCAAGTTAGACTTTTAGGAGCACTCAATAGAGTACAATGGTCCACATTGATGCTTCGGAGTTGTTCAACTCTCTCCACAGAGGAGTTTTGACGTTTTTGTGCAATTTTAGGCATAACTTGGTCTATGCGCGTCTTTACCTTACGAAACGTGGCACGAAGGCGAAACTAGCAAGTTAGAGTTTTAAGAGCACTCAATAGAGTACAACGGTCCACATTGATGCTTTGGAGTTGTTCAACTCTCTCCACAGAGGAGCTTTTCATGTTTTTTTGCAAATTGAGACATAACTTGGTCTATTTGCGTCTTTACCTTACGAAACGTGGCACGAAGGCGAAGCTAGCAAGTTAGACTTTTAAGAGCACTCAATAGAGTACAACGGTCCATATTGATGCTTTGGAGTTGTTCAACTCTCTCCACAGAGGAGCTTTTCACGTTTTTGTGCAATTTGAGACATAACTTGGTCTATTCGCGTCTTTACCTTACGAAACGTGGCACGAAGGTGAAAGTAGCAAGTTAGACTTTTAAGAGCACTCAATAGAGTATAACGGTCCACATTGAAGCTTTGGAGTTGTTCAACTCTCTCCACAGAGGAGCTTTTCACGTTTTTGTGCAATTTGAGACATAACTTGGTCTATTTGCGTCTTTACCTTACGAAACGTGGCACGAAGGCGAAACTAGCAAGTTAGACTTTTAAGAGCACTCAATAGAGTACAACGGTCCACATTGATGCTTTGGAGTTGTTCAACTCTCTCCATAGAGGCGCTTTTCCCGTTTCTGTGTAATTTGAGACATAACTTGGTCTATTCACGTCTTTACCTTACGGAACGTGGCACGAAGGCTCAACTAGCAGGTTAGACTTTTAAGAGCACTCAATTGAGTACAACGGTCCACATTGATGCTTTGGAGTTGTTCAACTCTCTCCATAGAGGAGCTTTTCCCGTTTCTGTGTAATTTGAGACATAACTTGGTCTATTCACGTCTTTACCTTACGAAACGTGGCACGAAAGCTCAACTAGCTAGTTATACTTTTAAGAGCACTAAAGACAGTACGAAGATCCATATTGATGCTTTGGAATTGCTCAACCCTCTCCATAGAGGAGCATTTTATGTTTTTGTGCAATTTCAAACATAACTTGCTCTATTCGCATCTTTACCTTACGAAACGTGGCACGAAGGCTCAACTAGCAAGTTAGACTTTTAAGAGCACTCAATAGAGTACAATGGTGCACATTGATGCTTTGGAGTTGTTCAACTCTCTCCACAGAGGAGCTTTTCACGTTTTTGTGTAATTTGAGACATAACTTGGTCTATTCACGTCTTTACCTTTCGAAACGTGGCACGAAGGCGAAACTAGCAAGTTAGAATTTTAAGAGCAATAAAATAGAGTACAATGGTCCACATTGATGCTTCGGAATTGCTCAACTCTCTCCATAGAGGAGCTTTTCTCATTTTTGTGCAATTTCAAACATGACTTGGTCTATTCGCATCTTTACCTTACGAAACGTGGCACGAAGGCTCAACTAGCAAGTTTGACTTTTAAGAGCACTAAATAGAGTAGAACGGTCCACATTGATGCTTTGGAATTGCTCAACTCTCTCCATAGAGGAGCTTTTCACGTTTTTGTGCAATTTCAAACATAACTTCGTCTATTCGCATCTTTACCTTACGAAACGTGGCACGAAGGCTCAACTAGCAAGTTAGACTTTTAAGAGCACTCAATAGAGTACAACGGTCCACATTGATGCTTTGGAGTTGTTCAACTCTCTCCACAGAGGAGCTTTTCACGTTTTTGTGCAATTTTAGACATAACTTGGTCTATTCACGTTTTTTACTTACGAAACGTGGCAGGAAGGTGAAACTAGCATGTTAGACTTTTAAGAGTACATAATTGAGTACAACGGGCCATATTGATGCTTTGGAATTGCCCAAATCTCTCCATAGAACAGCTTTTCACGTTTTTGTGCAATTTCGAACATAACTTGGTCTATTCGCATCTTTACCTTACGAAACGTGGCCCGAAGGCTCAACTAGCAAGTTAGAATTTTAAGAGCACTCAATGGAGTACAACGGTCCACATTGATGCTTTGGAATTGTTCAACTCTCTCCACAGAGGAGCTTTTCACGTTTTTGTGCAATTTGAGACATAACTTGGTCTATTCGCGTCTTTACCTTACAAAACGTGGCACGAAGGAGAAACTAGCAAGTTAGACTTTTAAGAGCACTGAATAGAGTACAACGGTCGACATTGATGCTTTGGAGTTGTTCAACTCTCTCCACAGAGGAGCTTTTCACGTTTTTGTGCAATTTGAGACATAACTCGGTCTATTCGCGTCTTTACCTTACGAAACGTGGCACGAAGGTGAAAGTAGCAAGTTAGACTTTTAAGAGCACTCAATAGAGTATAACGGTCCACATTGAAGCTTTGGAGTTGTTCAACTCTCTCCACAGAGGAGCTTTTCACGTTTTTGTGCAATTTGAGACATAACTTGGTCTATTTGCGTCTTTACCTTACGAAACGTGGCACGAAGGCGAAACTAGCAAGTTATACTTTTAAGAGCACTCAATAGAGTACAACGGTCCACATTGATGCTTTGGAATTGCTCAACTCTCTCCATAGAAGAGCTTTTCTCGTTTTTGTGCAATTTCAAACATAACTTGGTCTATTCGCATCTTTACCTTACGAAACATGGCACGAACGCTCAACTACCAAGTTAGACTTTTAAGAGCACTCAATAGAGTACAACGGTCCACATTGATGCTTTGGAATTGTTCAACTCTCTCCACAGAGAAGCTTTTCACGTTTTTATGCAATTTGAGACATTACTTGGTCCATTCGCGTCTTTACCTTACGGAACGTGGTACGAAGGCTCAACTATCAAGTTATACTTTTAAGAGCACTCAATAGAGTACAACGGTCCAGATTGATGCTTTGGAATTGGTCAACTCTCTCCACAGATGAGCTTTTAACGTTTTTGTGCAATTTGAGACATAACTTGGTCTATTCGCGTCTTTACCTTACAAAACGTGGCACGAAGGAGAAACTAGCAAGTTAGACTTTTAAGAGCACTGAATAGAGTACAACGGTCGACATTGATGCTTTGGAGTTGTTCAACTCTCTCCACAGAGGAGCTTTTCACGTTTTTGTGCAATTTGAGACATAACTTGGTCTATTCGCGTCTTTACCTTACGAAACGTGGCACGAAGGTGAAACTAGCAAGTTAGACTTTTAAGAGCACTCAATAGAGTAGAACGGTCCACATTGAAGCTTTGGAGTTGTTCAACTCTCTCCATAGAGGAGCTTTTCACGTTTTTGTGCAATTTGAGATATAACTTGGTCTATTTGCGTCTTTACCTTACGAAACGAGGCACGAAGGCGAAACTAGCAAGTTAGACTTTTAAGAGCACTCAATAGAGTACAACGGTTTACATTGATGCTTTGGGGTTGTTCAACCCTCTCCACAGAGGAGCTTTTCACGTTTTTATGCAATTTCAAACATAACTTGGTCTATTCGTATCTTTACCTTACGAAACGTGGCACGAAAGCTCAACTAGCAAGTTAGACTTTTAGGAGCACTCAATAGAGTACAATGGTCCACATTGATGCTTCGGAGTTGTTCAACTCTCTCCACAGAGGAGTTTTGACGTTTTTGTGCAATTTTAGACATAACTTGGTCTATGCGCGTCTTTACCTTACGAAACGTGGCACGAAGGCGAAACTAGCAAGTTAGACTTTTAAGAGCACTCAATAGAGTACAACGGTCCACATTGATGCTTTGGAGTTGTTCAAATCTCTCCACAGAGGAGCTTTTCATGTTTTTTTGCAAATTGAGACATAACTTGGTCTATTTGCGTCTTTACCTTACGAAACGTGGCACGAAGGCGAAGCTAGCAAGTTAGACTTTTAAGAGCACTCAATAGAGTACAACGGTCCATATTGATGCTTTCGAGTTGTTCAACTCTCTCCACAGAGGAGATTTTCACATTTTTGTGCAATTTGAGACACAACTTGGTCTATTCGCGTCTTTACCTTACGAAACGTGGCACGAAGGTGAAAGTATCAAGTTAGACTTTTAAGAGCACTCAATAGAGTATAACGGTCCACATTGAAGCTCTGGAGTTGTTCAACTCTCTTCACAGATGAGCTTTTCACGTTTTTGTGCAATTTGAGATATAACTTGGTCTATTTGCATCTTTACCTTACGAAACGAGGCACGAAGGCGAAACTAGCAAGTTAGACTTTTAAGAGCACTCAATAGAGTACAACGGTTTACATTGATGCTTTGGAGTTGTTCAACCCTCTCCACAGAGGAGCTTTTCACGTTTTTGTGCAATTTCAAACATAACTTGGTCTATTCGTATCTTTACCTTACGAAACGTGGCACGAAAGCTCAACTAGCAAGTTAGACTTTTAGGAGCACTCAATAGAGTACAATGGTCCACATTGATGCTTCGGAGTTGTTCAACTCTCTCCACAGAGGAGTTTTGACGTTTTTGTGCAATTTTAGGCATAACTTGGTCTATGCGCGTCTTTACCTTACGAAACGTGGCACGAAGGCGAAACTAGCAAGTTAGACTTTTAAGAGCACTCAATAGAGTACAACGGTCCACATTGATGCTTTGGAGTTGTTCAACTCTCTCCACAGAGGAGCTTTTCATGTTTTTTTGCAAATTGAGACATAACTTGGTCTATTTGCGTCTTTACCTTACGAAACGTGGCACGAAGGCGAAGCTAGCAAGTTAGACTTTTAAGAGCACTCAATAGAGTACAACGGTCCATATTGATGCTTTGGAGTTGTTCAACTCTCTCCACAGAGGAGCTTTTCACGTTTTTGTGCAATTTGAGACATAACTTGGTCTATTCGCGTCTTTACCTTACGAAACGTGGCACGAAGGTGAAAGTAGCAAGTTAGACTTTTAAGAGCACTCAATAGAGTATAACGGTCCACATTGAAGCTTTGGAGTTGTTCAACTCTCTCCACAGAGGAGCTTTTCACGTTTTTGTGCAATTTGAGACATAACTTGGTCTATTTGCGTCTTTACCTTACGAAACGTGGCACGAAGGCGAAACTAGCAAGTTAGACTTTTAAGAGCACTCAATAGAGTACAACGGTCCACATTGATGCTTTGGAGTTGTTCAACTCTCTCCATAGAGGCGCTTTTCCCGTTTCTGTGTAATTTGAGACATAACTTGGTCTATTCACGTCTTTACCTTACGGAACGTGGCACGAAGGCTCAACTAGCAGGTTAGACTTTTAAGAGCACTCAATAGAGTACAACGGTCCACATTGATGCTTTGGAGTTGTTCAACTCTCTCCATAGAGGAGCTTTTCCCGTTTCTGTGTAATTTGAGACATAACTTGGTCTATTCACGTCTTTACCTTTCGAAACGTGGCACGAAGGCGAAACTAGCAAGTTAGAATTTTAAGAGCAATAAAATAGAGTACAATGGTCCACATTGATGCTTCGGAATTGCTCAACTCTCTCCATAGAGGAGCTTTTCTCATTTTTGTGCAATTTCAAACATGACTTGGTCTATTCGCATCTTTACCTTACGAAACGTGGCACGAAGGCTCAACTAGCAAGTTAGACTTTTAAGAGCACTAAATAGAGTAGAACGGTCCACATTGATGCTTTGGAATTGCTCAACTCTCTCCATAGAGGAGCTTTTCACGTTTTTGTGCAATTTCAAACATAACTTCGTCTATTCGCATCTTTACCTTACGAAACGTGGCACGAAGGCTCAACTAGCAAGTTAGACTTTTAAGAGCACTCAATAGAGTACAACGGTCCACATTGATGCTTTGGAGTTGTTCAACTCTCTCCACAGAGGAGCTTTTCACGTTTTTGTGCAATTTTAGACATAACTTGGTCTATTCACGTTTTTTACTTACGAAACGTGGCAGGAAGGTGAAACTAGCATGTTAGACTTTTAAGAGTACATAATTGAGTACAACGGGCCATATTGATGCTTTGGAATTGCCCAAATCTCTCCATAGAACAGCTTTTCACGTTTTTGTGCAATTTCGAACATAACTTGGTCTATTCGCATCTTTACCTTACGAAACGTGGCCCGAAGGCTCAACTAGCAAGTTAGAATTTTAAGAGCACTCAATGGAGTACAACGGTCCACATTGATGCTTTGGAATTGTTCAACTCTCTCCACAGAGGAGCTTTTGACGTTTTTATGCAATTTGAGATAGTACTTGGTCTATTCGCGTCTTTACCTTACGGAACGTGGCAAGAAGGCTCGACTAGCAAGTTAGACTTTTAAGAGCACTCAATAGAGTTCAACGGCCCAAATTGATGCTTTGGAATTGTTCAACTCTCTCCACAGAGAAGCTTTTCACGTTTTTGTGCAATTTGAGACATAACTTGGTCTATTCGCGTCTTTACCTTGAGGCTCTTAAAAGTCCACATTGAGGCTTTGGAATTGCTCAACTCTCTCCATAGAGAAGCTTTTCACGTCTTTGAGCAATTTGAGACATAACTTGGTCTATTCACGTCTTTACCTTACGAAACGTGGTCCGATGGCTCAACTACCTAGTTAGACTTTTAAGAGAACTTAATAGAGTACAATGGCCCACATTGATTCTTTGGAGTTGTTCAACTCTCTCGACAGAGGAGCTTTTCACGTTCTTGTGCAATTTGAGACATAACTTGGTCTATTCACGTCTTTACCTTACGAAACGTGGCACGATGGCTCAACTAGCTAGTTAGACTTTTAAGAGCACTCAATAGGGTACAACGGTTCTCATTGATGCTTTGGAGTTGTTCAACTCTCTCCACTGAGGGGCTTTTCACGTTTTTGTGCAATTTGAGAGATAACTTGGTCTATTCGCGTCTTTACCTTACGAAACGTGGCAGGAAGGCGAAACTAGCAAGTTAGACTTTTAAGAGCATGAAATAGAGTACAACGGTCCACATTGAGGCTTTGGAATTGCTCAACTCTCTCCATAGAGGAGCTTTTCGCGTCTTTGAGCAATTTGAGACATAACTTGGTCTATCCACGTCTTTACCTTACGAAACGTGGCCCGATGGCTTAACTAGATAGTTAGACTTTTAAGAGCACTCAATAGAGTACAATGGTCCAAATTGATGTTTTGGAATTGCTCAACTCTCTCCATAGAGGAGCTTGTCACGTCTTTGAGCAATTTGACATATAACTTGGTCTATTCCCGTCTTTACCTTACGAAACGTGGCACGATGGCTCCACTAGCCAGTTAGACTTTTAAGACCACTCAATAGAGTACAACGGTCCACATTGATGCTTTGGAATTGCTCAACACTCTCCATAGAGGAGCTTTTCACGTCTTTGAGCAATTTGAGATATAACTTGGTCTATTCACGTCTTTACCTTACGAAACGTGGCACGATGGCTCAACTAGCCAGTTAGACTTTTAAGAGCACTCAATAGAGTACAACGGTCCACATTGATGCTTTGGAGTTGTTCAACTCTCTCCACAGAGGAGCTTTTCACGTGTTTGTGCAATTTTAGACATAACTTGGTCTATTCACGTCTTTAACATACGAAACGTGGCACGAAGGTGAAACTAGCATGTTAGAATTTTAAGAGCACTAAATAGAGTACAACAGTCCACATTGATGCTTTGGAATTGCACAACTCTCTCCATAGAGGAGCTTTTCTCGTTTTTATGCAATTTCAAACATAACTTGGTCTAGTCGCATCTTTACCTAACGAAACGTCGCACGAAGGCTCAACTAGCAAGTTCGACTTTTAAGAGCACTAAATAGAGTAGAACGGTCCACAATGAGGCTCTGGAATTGCTCAACTCTCTCCACAGAGGAGCTTTTCATGTCTTTGAGCAATTTGAGACATAACTTGGTCTATTCACGCCTGTACCTTCCGCAACATGGCACGAACGCTCAACTAGCTAGTTAGACTTTTAAGAGCACTAAATAAAGTACAACGGTCCACATTGATGCTTTCGAATTGCTCAACTCTCTCCATAGCGGAGCTTTTCACGTTTTTGTGCAATTTCAAACATAACTTGGTCTATTCGCATCTTTACCTTACGAAACGTGGCACGAAGGCTCAACTAGCAAGTAAGACTTTTAAGAGTACTCAATAGAGTACAACGGGCCATATTGATGCTTTGGAATTGCCCAACTCTCTCCATAGAACAGCTTTTCACATTTTTGTGCAATTTCAAACATAACTTGGTCTATTCGCATCTTTACCTTACGAAACGTGGCACGAAGGCTCAACTAGCAAGTTAGAATTTTAAGAGCACTTAATAGAGTACAACGGTCCACATTGATGCTTTGGAATTGCTCAACTCTCTCCATAGAGGAGCTTTTCTCGTTTTTGTGCAATTTCAAACATAACTTGGTCTATTCACATCTTTACCTTACGGAACGTGGCACGAAGGCTCAACTAGCAAGTTAGTCTTTTAAGAGCACTCAATGGAGTACAACGGTCCACATTGATGCTTTGGAATTGTTCAACTCTCTCCACAGAGGAGCTTTTGACATTTTTATGCAATTTGAGACAGTACTTGGTCTATTCGCGTCTTTACCTTACGGAACGTGGCAAGAAGGCTCGACTAGCAAGTTAGACTTTTAAGAGCACTCAATAGTGTACAACGGCCCAGATTGATGCTTTGGAATTGTTCAACTCTCTCCACAGAGGAGCTTTTCGCGTTTTTGCGCAATTTGAGACATAACTTGGTCTATTCGCGTCTTTACCTTACGAAACGTGGCACGAAGGTGAAACTAGCAAGTTATACTTTTAAGAGTACTCAATAGAGTACAACAAGCCACTTGATGCTTTGGAGTTGTTCAACTCTCTCCACAGAGGAGCTTTTCACGTTTTTGTGCCATTTGAGACATAACTTGGTCCATTCACGTCTTTACCTTGAGGCTCTTAAAAGTCCACATTGAGGCTTTGGAATTGCTCAACTCTCTCCATAGAGGAGCGTTTCACGTCTTTGAGCAATTTGAGACATAACTTGGTCTATTCACGTCTTTACCTTACGAAACGTGGCCCGATGGCTCAACTAGCTAGTTAGACTTTTAAGAGAACTTAATAGAGTACAATGGCCCACATTGATGCTTTGGAGTTGTTCAACTCTCTCGACAGAGGAGCTTTTCACGTTCTTGTGCAATTTGAGACATAACTTGGTCTATTCACGTCTTTACCTTACGAAACGTGGCACGATGGCTCAACTAGCCAGTTAGACTTTTAAGAGCACTCAATAGGGTACAAAGGTTCACATTGATGATTTGGAGTTGTTCAACTCTCTCCACGGAGGGGCTTTTCACGTTTTTGTGCAATTTGAGACATAACTTGGTCTATTCGCGTCTTTACCTTACAAAACATGGCAGGAAGGCGAAACTAGCAACTTAGACTTTTAAGAGCACGAAAAAGAGTACAACGGTCCACATTGAAGCTTTGGAATTGCTCAACTCTCTCCATAGAGGAGCTTTTCGCTTCTTTGAACAATTTGAGACATAACTTGGTCTATCCACGTCTTTACCTTACGAAACATTCCCCGATGGCTTAACTAGCTAGTTAGACTATTAAGAGCACTCAATAGAGTACAATGGTCTACATTGATGCTTTGGAATTGCTCAATTCTCTCCATAGAGGAGCTTTTCACGTCTTTGAGCAATTTGACATATAACTTGGTCTATTCCCGCCTTTACCTTACGAAACGTGGCACGATGGCTCAACTAGCCAGTTAGACTTTTAAGACCACTCAATAGAGTACAACGGTCCACATTGATGCTTTGGAATTGCTCAACACTCTCCATAGAGGAGCTTTTCACGTCTTTGAGCAATTTGAGATATAACTTGGTCTATTCACGTCTTTACCTTACGAAACGTGGCACGATGGCTCAACTAGCCAGTTAGACTTTTAAGAGCACTCAATAGAGTACAACGGTCCAAATTGATGCCTTGGAGTTGTTCAACTCTCTCCACAGAGGAGCTTTTCACGTTTTTGTGCAATTTGAGACATAACTTGGTCTATTCACGTTTTTACCTTACGGACGTGGCACGAAAGCTCAACTAGCAAGTTAGACTTTTAACAGCACGAAATAGAGTACAACAGTCCACATTGAGGCTTCGGAATTGCTCAACTCTCTCCATAGAGGAGCTTTTCACGTCTTTGAGCAATTTGAGACATAACTTCGTCTATTCACGTCTTTACCTTACGAAACGTGGCACGAAGGCTCAACTAGCTAGTTAGTCGTTTAAGAGCACTAAACGGGCCCTATTGATGCTTTGGAATTGCCCAACTCTCTCCATAGAGGAGCTTTTCACGTTTTTGTGCAATTTCAAACATAACTTGGTCTATTCGCATCTTTACCTTACGAAACGTGGCCCGAAGGCGAAACTAGCAAGTTAGAATTTTAAGAGCACTTAAAATAGAGTACAACAGTCCATATTGATGCTTTGGAATTGTTCAACTCTCTCCACAGAGGAGCTTTTCACGTTTTTATGCAATTTGAGACATTACTTGGTCTATTCGCTTCTTTACCTTACGGAACGTGGCAAGAAGGCTCTACTAGCAAGTTAGACTTTTAAGAGCACTTAATAGAGTACAACGGCCCAGATTGATGATTTGGAATTGTTCAACTCTCTCCACAGAGAAGCTTTTCACGTTTTTGTGCAATTTGACACATAACTTGGTCTATTCGAGTCTTTACCTTACGAAACGTGGCACGAAGGCGAAACTAGCAACTTAGACTTTTAAGAGCACTCAATAGAGTACAACGGTCCACATTGATGCTTTGGAGTTGTTCAACTCTCTCCACAGAGCAGCTTTTCACTTTTTTGTGCAATTTGAGACATAACTTGGTCTATTCGCGTCTTTACCTTACGAAACGTGGCACGAAGGTGAAACTAGCAAGTTATACTTTTAAGAGTACTCAATAGAGTACAACAAGCCACATTGATGCTTTGGAGTTGTTCAACTCTCTCCACAGAGGAGCTTTTCACGTTTTTGTGCCATTTGAGACATAACTTGGTCCATTCACGTCTTTACCTTGAGGCTCTTAAAAGTCCACATTGAGGCTTTGGAATTGCTCAACTCTCTCCATGGAGGTGCTTTTCACGTCTTTGAGCAATTTGAGACATAACTTGGTCTATTCACGTCTTTACCTTATGAAACGTGGCACGAAGGCTCAACTAGGTAGTTAGACTTTTAAGAGCACTTAATAGAGTACAATGGCCCACATTGATGCTTTGGAGTTGTTTAACTCTCTCGACAGAGGAGCTTTTCCCCTTTTTGTGCAATTTGAGACATAACTTGGTCGATTCACGTCTTTACCTTACGAAACGTGGCACGATGGCTCAACTAGCCAGTTAGACTTTTAAGAGCACTCAATAGAGTACAACGGTTCACATTGATGCTTTGGAGTTGTTCAACTCTCTCCACAGAGGGGCTTTTCACGTTTTTGTGCAATTTGAGACATAAATTGGTCTATTCACGTCTTTACCTTACGAAACATGGGACATAGGCTCAACTAGCTAGTTAGACTTTTAAGAGCACTAAATACAGTACGACGATCCACATTGATGCTTTGGAAATGCTCAACTCTCTCCATAGAGGAGCTTTTCTCATTTTTATGCAATTTCAAACGTAACTTGGTCTAGTCGCATCTTTACCTAACGAAACGTGGCACGAAGGCCCAACTAGCAAGTTAGACTTTTAAAAGCACGAAATAGAGCACAACGGTCCACATTGAGCCTTTGGAATTGCTCAACTATCTCCATAGAGGAGCTTTTCACATCTTTGAGCAATTTGAGACATAACTTGGTCTATTCACGTCTTTACCTTACAAAACGTGGCACGAAGGCTCAACTAGCTAGTTAGACTTTTAAGAGTACTAAATACAGTACGACGATCCTTATTGATGCTTTGGAATTGCTCAACCCTCTCTATAGAGGAGCTTTTCATGTTTTTGTGCAATTTCAAACATAACTTGGTCTATTCGCATCTTTACCTTACGAAATGTGGCACGAAGGCTCAACTAGCAAGTTAGACTTTTAAGAGCACGCAATAGAGTACAATGGTCCACATTGATGCATTGGAGTTGTTCAACTCTTTCCACAGAGGAGCTTTTCACGTTTTTGTACAATTTGAGACATAACTTGGTCTATTCGCGTCTTTACCTTTCGAAACGTGGCACGAAGGCGAAACTAGCAAGTTAGAATTTCAAGAGCAATAAAATAGAGTACAATGGTCCACATTGATGCTTTGGAATTGCTCAACTCTCTCCATAGAGGAGCTTTTCTCATTTCTATGCAATTTCAAACATGACTTGGTCTATTCGCATCTTTACCTTACGAAACGTGGCACGAAGGATCAACTAGCAAGTTAGACTTTTAAGAGCACTAAATAGAGTTGAACGGTCCACATTGATGCTTTGGAATTGCTCAACTCTCTCCATAGAGGAGCTTTTCATGTTTTTGTGCAGTTTCAAACATAACTTGGTCTATTCGCATCTTTACCTTCCGAAACGTGGCTCGAAGGCTCAACTAGCAAGTTAGACTTTTAAGAGCACTCAATAGAGCACAACGGTCCACATTGATGCTTTGGAGTTGTTCAACTCTCTCCATAGAGGAGCTTTTCACGTTTTTGTGCAATTTGAGACATAACTTGGTCTATTCACGTCTTTAACTTACGAAACGTGGCACGAAGGTGAAACTAGCAAGTTAGAATTTAAAGAGCACTAAATAGAGTAAAACTGTCCAAATTGATGCTTTGGAATTGCTCAACTCTCTCCATAGAGGAGCTTTTCTCGTTTTTATGCAATTTCAAACATAACTTAGTCTAGTTGCATCTTTACCTAACGAAACGTGGCATGAAGGCTCAACTAGCAAGCTAGACTTTTAAGAGCACTAAATAGAGTAGAACGGTCCACATTGAGGCTTTGGAATTGCTCAACTCTCTCCACAGAGGAGCTTTTCATGTCTTTGAGCAATTTCAGACATAATTTGGTCTATTCACGCCTGTACCTTCCGAAACGTGGCACGAACGCTCAACTAGCTAGTTAGACTTTTAAGAGCACTAAATAAAGTACAACGGTCCACATTGATGCTTTGGAATTTCTCAACTCTCTCCATAGAGGAGCTTTTCACGTTTTTGTGCAATATCAAACATAACTTGGTCTATTCGCATCTTTACCTTACGAAACGTGGCACGAAGGCTCAACTAGCAAGTTAGACTTTTAAGAGCACTCAATAGAGTACGAAGGTCCACATTGATGCTTTGGAATTGTTCAACTCTCTCCACAGAGGAGCTTTTCACGTTTTTGTATAATTTGAGACATAACTTGGTCTATTCGCGGCTTGACCTTACGAAACGTGACACGAAGGCGAAACTAGCATGTTAGACTTTTAAGAGCACTAAATATAGTACAACGGGCCATATTGATGCTTTGGAATTGCCCAACTCTCTCCATAGAGGAGCTTTTGACATTTTTGTGCAATTTCAAACATAACTTGGTCTATTTGCATTTTTACCTTACGAAACGTGGCCCGAAGGCTCAACTACCAAGTTATAATTTTAGGAGCACTTAATAGAGTACAATGGCCCATATTGATGCCTTGGAATTGCTCAACTCTCTCCATAGAGGAGCTTTTCTCATTTTTGTGCAATTTCAAACAGAACCTGGTCTATTCGCATATTTACCTTACGGAACGTGGCACGAAGGCTCAACTAGCAAGTTAGACTTTTAAGAGCACTCAATAGAGTACAACGGTCCACATTGATGCTTTGGAATTGTTCAACTCTCTCCACAGAAGAGCTTTTCATGTTTTTATGCAATTTGAGACATTACTTGGTCTATTCGCGTCTTTACCTTACGGAACGTGGCATGAAGGCTCAACTAGCAAGTTAGACTTTTCAGAGCACTCAATAGAGTACAACGGCCCAGATTGATGCTTTGGAATTGTTCAACTCTCTCCACAGAGAAGCTTTTCACGTTTTTGTGCAATTTGAGACATAACTTGGTCTATTCGTGTCTTTACCTTACGAAACGTGGCACAAAGGCGAAACTAGCAACTTAGACTTTTAAGGGCACTCAATAGAGTACAACGGTCCACATTGATGCTTTGGAGTTGTTCAACTCTCTCCACAGAGGGGCTTTTCACGTTTTTGTGCAATTTGAGACATAACTTGGTCTATTCGCGTCTTTACCTTACGAAACGTGGCAGGAAGGCGAAACTAGCAACTTTGACTTTTAAGAACACTCAATAGAGTACAACGGTCCACATTGATGCTTTGGAGTTGTTCAACTCTCTCCATAGAGGAGCTTTTCACGTTTTTGTGCAATTTGAAACATAATGTGGTCTATTCGCGTCTTTACCTTACGGATCGTGGCACGAAGGCTCAACTAGCAAGTTAGACTTTTAACAACATGAAATAGAGTACAACGGTCCATATTGAGGCTTTGGAATTGCTCAACTCTCTCCATAGCGGAGCTTTTCACGTCTTTGAGCAATTTGACACATAACTTGGTCTATTCACGTCTTTACCTTATGAAACGTGGCACGAAGGCTCAACTAGGTAGTTAGACTTTTAAGAGCAATAAATAGAGTACAACGGTCCACATTGATGCTTTGGAATTGCTCAACTCTCTCCATAGAGGAGCTTTTCACGTCTTTGAGCAATTTGAGATATAACTTGGTCTATTCATGTCTTTACCTTACGAAACGTGGCACGATGGCTCAACTAGCCAGTTAGACTTTTAAGAGCACAACGGTTCACATTGATGCTTTGGAGTTGTTCAACTCTCTCCACAGAGGGGCTTTTAACGTTTTTGTGCAATTTGAGACATAACTTGGTCTATTCACGTCTTTACCTTACGAAAGTGGCACGAAGGCGAAACTAGGAACTTAGAATTTTAAGAGCACTCAATAGAGTACAACGGTCCACATTGATGCTTTGGAGTTGTTCAACTCTCTCCACCGTGGAGCTTTTCACGTTTTTGTGCAATTTATGACATAACTTGGTCTATTCGCGTCTTTACCTTACGAAACGTGGCACGAAGGCAAAACTAGCAAGTTAGACTTTTAAGAGCACTCAATAGAGTACAACAAGCCACATTGATCCTTTGTAGTTGTTTAAGTCTCCCGACAGAGGAGCGTTTCACGTTTTTGTGCAATTTGAGACATAACTTGGTCTATTCGCGTCTTGACCTTACGAAACGTGACACGAAAGCAAAACTAGCAAGTTAGACTTTTAAGAGCACTAAATAGAGTACAACGGTCCACACTGATGCTTTGGATTTGCTCAACTCTCTCAATGGAAGAGCTTTTGTCATTTTTGTGCAAATTCAATTATAACTTGGTCTATTCGCATCTTTACCTTACGAAACGTGGCACGAAGGCTCAACTAACAAGTTATACATTTAAGAGCACTCAATAGAGTACAACGGTCCACATTGATGATTTAGAATTGTTCAACTCTCTCCACAGAGGAGCTTTTCACGTTTTTATGCAATTTGAGACATTACTTCGTCTATTCACGTCTTTACCTTACAGAACGTGGCACGAAGGCCCAACTAGCAAGTTAAAATTTTAAGAGCACTCAATAGAGTACAATGGTCCAGATTGATGCTTTGGAATTGTTCAACTCTCTCCACAGAGCAGCTTTTCATGTTTTTGTGCAGTTTGAGACATAACATGGTCTAGTCGCGTCTTTACCTTACGAAACGTGACACGAAGGTGAAACTAGCAAGTTAGATCTTTAAGAGCACTCAATAGAGTACAACGGTCCACATTGATGCTTTGGAGTTGTTCAACTCTCTCCACAGAGGAGCTTTTCACGTTTTTGTGCAATTTGAGACATAACTTGGTCTATTCGCGTCTTTACCTTACAAAACGTGGCACGAAGGCGAAACTAGCAAGTTAGACTTTCAAGAGCACTCAATAGAGTACAACGGTCCACATTGATGCTTTGGAATTGTTCAACTCTCTCCACAGAGAAGCTTTTCACGTTTTTGTGCAATTTGAAACATAACTTGGTGTATTCGTGTCTTTATCTTACGAAACGTGGCACAAAGGCGAAACTAGCAACTTAGACTTTTAAGAGCACTCAATAGAGTACAACGGTCCACATTGATGCTTTCGAGTTGTTCAACTCTCTCCATAGAGGAGCTTTTCACGTTTTTGTGCAATTTGAGACATAACTTGGTCTATTCCCGTCTTTACTTAACGAAACGTGGCACGAAGGCGAAACTAGCAAGTTAGACTTTTAAGAGCACTCAATAGAGTACAACAAGCCACATTGATGCTGTCGAGTTGTTCAACTCTCTCCACAGAGTAGCTTTTCACGTTTTTGTGCAATTTGAGACATAACTTGGTCTATTCGCGTCTTTACCTTGAGGCTCTTAAAAGTCCACATTGAGGCTTTGGAATTGCTCAACTCTCTCTATAGAGGAGCTTTTCACATCTTTGAGCAATTTGAGACATAACTTGGTCTATTCACGTCTTTACCTTACGAAACGTGGCCCGATGGCTCAACTAGCTTGTTAGACTTTTAAGAGCACTTAATAGAGTACAATGGCCCACATTGATGCTTTGGAGTTGTTCAACTCTCTCGACAGAGGAGCTTTTCACGTTTTTGTGCAATTTGAGACATAACTTGGTCTATTCACGTCTTTAACTTACGAAACGTGGAACGATGGCTCAACTAGCCAGTTAGACTTTTAAGGGCACTCAATAGAGTACAACGGTTCACATTGATGCTTTGGAGTTGTTCAACTCTCTCCACAGAGGGGCTTTTCACGTTTTTGTGCAATTTGAGACATAAATTGGTCTATTCACGTCTTTACCTTACGAAACGTCGCAGGAAGGCGGACTAGCAACTTAGACTTTTAAGAGCACTCAATAGAGTACAACGGTCCACATTGATGCTTTGGAGTTGTTCAACTCTCTCCATAGAGGAGCTTTTCACGTTTTTGTGCAATTTGAAACATAACTTGGTCTATTCGCGTCTTTACCTTACGGATCGTGGCACGAAGTCTCAACTAGCAAGTTAGACTTTTGACAACATGAAATAGAGTACAACGGTCCACATTGAGGCTTTGGAATTGCTCAACTCTCTCCATAGCGGAGCTTTTCTCGTCTTTGAGCAATTTGAGACATAACTTGGTCTATTCACGTCTTTACCTTATGAAACGTGGCCCGATGGCTCAATTAGCCAGTTAGACTTTTAAGAACACTCAATAGAGTACAACGGTCCACATTGATGCTTTGGAATTGCTCAACTCTCTCCATAGAGGAGCTTTTCACGTTTTTGTGCAATTTGAGACATAACTTGGTCTATTCACGTCTTTACCTTACGAAAGTGGCACGAAGGCGAAACTAGGAACTTAGAATTTTAAGAGCACTCAATAGAGTACAACGGTCCACATTGATGCTTTGGAGTTGTTCAACTCTCTCCACCGTGGAGCTTTTCACGTTTTTGTGCAATTTGAGACATAACTTGGTCTATTCGCGTCTTTACCTTACGAAACGTGGCACGAAAGCAAAACTAGCAAGTTAGACTTTTAAGAGCACTCAATTGAGTACAACAAGCCACATTGATCCTTTGTAGTTGTTTAAGTCTCCCGACAGAGGAGCGTTTCACGTTTTTGTGCAATTTGAGACATAACTTGGTCTATTCGCGTCTTGACCTTACGAAACGTGACACGAAAGCAAAACTAGCAAGTTAGACTTTTAAGAGCACTAAATAGAGTACAACGGTCCACACTGATGCTTTGGATTTGCTCAACTCTCTCAATGGAAGAGCTTTTCTCATTTTTGTGCAAATTCAATTATAACTTGGTCTATTCGCATCTTTACCTTACGAAACGTGGCACGAAGGCTCAACTAACAAGTTATACTTTTAAGAGCACTCAATAGAGTACAACGGTCCACATTGATGATTTAGAATTGTTCAACTCTCTCCACAGAGGAGCTTTTCACATTTTTATGCAATTTGAGACATTACTTCGTCTATTTACGTCTTTACCTTACGGAACGTGGCACGAAGGCCCAACTAGCAAGTTAAAATTTTAAGAGCACTCAATAGAGTACAATGGTCCAGATTGATGCTTTGGAATTGTTCAACTCTCTCCACAGAGCAGCTTTTCATGTTTTTGTGCAGTTTGAGACATAACATGGTCTAGTCGCGTCTTTACCTTACGAAACGTGACACGAAGGTGAAACTAGCAAGTTAGATCTTTAAGAGCACTCAATAGAGTACAGCGGTCCACATTGATGCTTTGGAGTTGTTCAACTCTCTCCACAGAGGAGCTTTTCGCGTTTTTGTGCAATTTGAGACATAACTTGGTCTATTCGCGTCTTTACCTTACGAAACGTGACACGAAGGTGAAACTAGCAAGTTAGACTTTCAAGAGCACTCAATAGAGTACAACGGTCCACATTAATGCTTTTGAATTGTTCAACTCTCTCCACAGAGAAGCTTTTCACGTTTTTGTGCAATTTGAAACATAACTTGGTGTATTCGTGTCTTTATCCTACGAAACGTGGCACAAAGGCGAAACTAGCAACTTAGACTTTTAAGAGCACTCAATAGAGTACAACGGTCCACATTGATGCTTTCGAGTTGTTCAACTCTCTCCATAGAGGAGCTTTTCACGTTTTTGTGCAATTTGAGACATAACTTGGTCTATTCGCGTCTTTACCTTACGGATCACGGCACGAAGGCTCAACTAGCAAGTTAGACTTTCCACAGCATGAAATAGAGTACAACGGTCCACATTGAGGCTTTGGAATTGCACAACTCTCTCCATAGCGGAGCTTTTCGCGTCTTTCAGCAATTTGAGATATAACTTGGTCTATTTACGTCTTTACCTTACGAAATGTGGCACGATGGCTCAACTAGCCAGTTAGACTTTTAAGAGCACTCAATAGAGTACAACGGTTCACAATGATGCTTTGGAGTTGTTCAACTCTCTCCACAGATGGGCTTTTAACGTTTTTGTGTAATTTGAGACATAACTTGGTCTATTCGCGTCTTTACCTTACGAAACGTGGCCCGATGGCTCAACTAGCTAGTTAGACTTTTAAGAGCACTCAATAGAGTACAACGGTCCACATTGATGCTTTGGAATTGCTCAACTCTCTCCATAGAGGAGCTTTTCACGTCTTTGAGCAATTTGAGATATAACTTGGTCTATTGACGTCTTTACCTTACGAAACGTGACACGATGGCTCAACTAGCCAGTTAGACTTTTAAGAGCACTCAATAGAGTACAACGGTCCACATTGATGCTTTGGAATTGCTCAACTCTCTCCATGGAGGAGCTTCTCACGTCTTTGAGCAATTTGAGATATAACTTGGTCTATTCACGTCTATACCTTACGAAACGTGGCACGATGGCTCAACTAGCCAGTTAGACTTTTAAGAGCACTCAATAGAGTACAACGGTTCACATTGATGCTTTGGAGTTGTTCAACTCTCTCCACCGAGGGGCTTTTAACGTTTTTGTGCAATTTGAGACATAACTTGGTCTATTCGCGTCTTTACCTTACGAAACGTGGCACGAAGGTGAAAGTAGGAACTTAGAATTTTAAGAGCACTCAATAGAGTACAACGGTCCACATTGATGCTTTGGAGTTGTTCAACTCTCTCCACAGTGGAGCTTTTCACATTTTTGTGCAATTTGAGACATAACTTGGTCTATTCGCGTCTTTACCTTACGAAACGTGGCACGAAGGAGAAACTAGCAAGTTAGACTTTTAAGACCACTCAATAGAGTACAACAAGCCACATTGATCCTTTGGAGTTGTTCAACTCTCTCCACAGAGGAGCTTTTCACGTTTTTGTGCAATTTGAGACATAACTTGGTCTATTCGCGTCTTTACCTTACGAAATGTGGCACGAAAGCAAAACTAGCAAGTTAGACTTTTAAGAGCACTAAATAGAGTACAACGGTCCACATTGATGCTTTGGATTTGCTCAACACTCTCCATGGAAGAGCTTTTCTCATTTTTGGGAAATTTCAAACATAACTTGGTCTATTCGCATCTTTACCTTACGAAACGTGGCAATGAAGGCTCAACTACCAAGTTAGACTTTTAAGAGCACTCAATAGAGTACAACGGTCCACATTGATGCTTTAGAATTGTTCAACTCTCTCCACAGAGGAGCTTTTCACGTTTTTATGCAAGTTGAGATATTACTTGGTCTATTCACGTCTTTACCTTACGGAACGTGGCACGAAGGCTCAACTAGCAAGTTAGACTTTTAAATGCACTCAATAGAGTACAATGGTCCAGATTGATGCTTTGGAATTGTTCAACTCTGTTCACAGAGGAGCTTTTCACGTTTTTGTGCAGTTTGAGACATAACATGGCCTAGTCGCGTCTTTACATTACGGAACGTGGCACGAAGGCTCAACTACCAAGTTAGACTTTTAAGACAACTCAATAGAGTACAATGGTCCACATTGAGGCTTTGGACTTGCTCAACTCTCTCCATAGAGGAGCTTTTCACGTCTTTGAGGAATTTGAGATATAACTTGGTCTATTCACGTATTTACCTTACGAAACGTGGCACGATGGCTCAACTGGCCAAATAGACTTTTAAGAGCACTGAATAGAGTACAACGGTTCACATTGATGCTTTGGAGTTGTTCAACTCTCTCCACAGAGGGGCTTTTCACGTTTTTGTGCAATTTGAGACATAACTTGGTCTATTCGCGTCTTTACCTTACGAAACGTGTCACGAAGGCGAAACTAGCAAGTTAGACTTTTAAGAGAACTCAATAGAGTACAACGGTCCACATTGATGCTTTGGAGTTGTTCAACTCTCTCCACAGAGGAGCTTTTCCTGTTATTGTGCAATTTGAGACATAACTTGGTCTTTTCGCGTCTTTACCTTTTTGGCTCTTAAAAGTCCACATTGAGGCTTTGGAATTGCTCAACTCTCTCCATAGAGGAGCTGTTCACGTCTTTGAGCAATTTGAGACATAACTTGGTCTATTCACGTCTTTACCTTACGAAGCGTGGCCCGATGGCTCAACTAGCTAGTTAGACTTTTAATAGCACTTAATAGAGTACAATGGCCCACATTGATGCTTTGGAGTTGTTCAACTCTCTCGACAGAGGAGCTTTTCACGTTTTTGTGTAATTTGAGACATAACGTGCTCTATTCATGTCTTTACCTTACGAAACGTGGCACGATGGCTCAACTAGCCAGTTGGACTTTTAAGAGCACTCAGTAGAGTACAACGGTTCACATTGATGCTTTGGAGTTCTTCAACTCTCTCCATAGAGGGGCTTTTCATGTTTTTGTGCAATTTGAGACATTACTTGCTCTATTCGCGTCTTTACCTTATGAAACGTGGCAGGAAGGCGAAACTAGCAAGTTAGACTTTTAAGAGCACTCAGTGGAGTACAACGGTCCTCATTGATGCTTTGGTATTGTTCAACTCTCTCCACAGAGGAGCTTTTCACGTTTTTATGTAATTTGAGACATTACTTGCTCTATTCGTGTCTTTACCTTACGGAACGTGGCACGAAGGCTCAACTAGCAAGTTAGACTTTTAAGAGCACTCAATAGAGTACAACGGTCCAGATTGATGCCTTGGAATTGTTCAACTCTCTCCATAGAGGAGCTTTTCACGTTTTTGTGCAATTTGAGACATAACTTGGTCTATTAGCGTCTTTACCTTACAAAACGTGGCACGAAGTCGAAACTAGCAAGTTAGACTTTTATGAGCACTCAATGGAGTACAACGGCCCACATTGATGCTTTGGAGTTATTCAACTCTCTCCACGGAGGAGCTTTTCACGTTTTTGTGCAATTTGAGACTTAACTTGGTCTATTCGCGTCTTTACCTTACGAAACGTGGCACGAAGGCGAAACTAGCAAATTAGACTTTTAAGAGCACTCAATAGAGTACAACGGTCCAAAGTGATGCTTTGGAGTTGTTCAACTGTCTCCACAGAGGAGCTTTTCACGTTTTGGTGCAATTTGAGACATAACTTGGTCTATTCGCGTCTTTACCTTACGAAACGTGGCACGAAGGCAAAACTAGCGAGTTAGACCTTTAAAAGCACTAAACAGAGTACAAAGGTCCACATTGATGCTTTGGAATTTCTCAACTCTCTCCATAGAAGAGCTTTCCTTGTTTTTGTGCAATTTCAAACATAACTTGGTCTATTCGCATCTTTACCTTACGAAACGTGGCACGAAGGCTCAACTACCAAGTTAGACTTTTAAGAGCACTCAATAGAGTACAACGGTCCACATTGATGCTTTGGAATTGTTCAACTCTCTCCACAGAGTAGCTTTTCACGTTTTTATGTAATTTGAGACATTACTTGGTCTATTCGTGACTTTACCTTACGGAACGTGGCACGAAGGCTCAACTAGCAAGTTAGAGTTTTAAGAGCACTCAATAGAGTACAACGGTCTAGTTTGATGCTTTGGAATTGTTCAACTCTCTCCACAGAGGAGCTTTTCACGTTTTTGTCTAATTTGAGACATAACTTGGTCTATTCGCGTCTTTACCTTACGAAACGTGGCACGAAGGCGAAACTAGCAAATTAGACTTTTCAGAGCACTCAATAGATTACAACGGTCCAAATTGATGCTTTGGAGTTGTTCAACTCTCTCCACAGAGGAGCTTTTCACGTTTTTGTGCAATTTGAGACATAACTTGGTCTATTCGCGTCTTTACCTTACGAAACGTGGCACAAAGGCAAAACTAGCAAGTTAGACTTTTAAGAGCACTAAATAGAGTACAACGGTCCACATTGATGCTTTGGAATTGCTCAACTCTCTCCATAGAAGAGCTTTCCTCGTTTTTGTGCAATTTCAAACATAAGTTGGTCTATTCAAATCTTTACCTTGCGAAACGTGGCACGGAAGCTCAACTACCAAGTTATACTTTTAAGAGCACTCAATATAGTACAACGGTCCACATTGATGCTTTGAAATTGTTCAACTCTCTCCACAGAGGAGCTTTTCACATTTTTTTGTAATTTGAGACATTACTTGGTCTATTCACGTCTTTACCTTTCGGAATGTGGCACGAAGGCTCAACTAGCAAGTTAGACTTTTAAGAGCACTCAATAGAGTACAACGGTCCAGATTGATGCTTTGGAATTGTTCAACTCTCTCCACAGAGGAGCTTTTCACGTTTTTGTGCTGTTTGAGACATAACATGGTCTAGTCGCGTCTTTACATTACGGAACGTGGCACGAAGGCGCAACTAGGAAGTGAGACTTTTACCAGCACTAAATAGAGTACAATGGTCCACATTGAGGCTTTGGAATTGCTCAACTCTATCCATAGAGGAGCTTTTCACGTCTTTGAGGAATTTGAGATATAACTTGGTCTATTCACGTCTTTACCTTACGAAACGTGGCACGATGGCTCAACTGGCCAGTTAGACTTTTAAGAGCACTCAATAGAGTACAACGGTTCACATTGATGCTTTGGAGTTGTTCAACTCTCTCCACAGAGGGGCTTTTCACGTTTTTGTGCAATTTGAGACATAACTTGGTCTATTCGCATCTTGACCTTACGAAACGTGTCACGAAGGCGAAACTAGCAAGTTAGTCTTTTAAGAGCACTCAATAGAGTACAACGGTCCACATTGATGCTTTGGAGTTGTTGATCTCTCTCCACAGAGGAACTTTTCACGTTTTTGTGCAATTTGAGACATAACTTGGTCTATTCGCGTCTTTACTTTACGGAACGTGGCACGAAGGCGCAACTAGCAAGTTAGACTTTTAACAACATGAAATAGAGTCAACGGTCCACATTGAGGCATTGGAATTGCTCAACTCTCTCCATAGAGGAGCTTTTCACGCCATTGAGCAATTTGAGACATAACTTGGTCTATTCACATCTTTACCTTATGAAACGTGGCCTGATGGCTCAACTAGCTAGTTAGACTTTTAAGAGCACTTAATAGAGTACAATGGCCCACATTGATGCTTTGCAACTGCTCAACCCTCTCCATAAAGGAGGTTTTCTCGTTTTTGTGCAATTTCAAACATAACTTGGTCTATTCGCATCTTTACCTTACGAAACGTGGCACGAAGGCTCAACTACCAAGTTAGACTTTTAAGAGCAATCAATAGAGTACAACGGTCCACATTGATGCTTTGGTATTGTTCAACTCTCTCCACAGAGGAGCTTTTCACGTTTTTATTTAATTTAAGACATTACTTGCTCTATTCGTGTTTTTACCTTACGGAACGTGGCACGAAGGCTCAACTAGCAAGTTAGACTTTTAAGAGCACTCAATAGAGTACAACGGTCTAGATTGATGCCTTGGAATTGTTCAACTCTCTCGACAGAGGAGCTTTTCACGTTTTTGTCCAATTTGAGACATAACTTGGTCTATTAGCGTCTTTACCTTACATTACGTGGCACGAAGTCGAAACTAGCAAGTTAGACTTTTACGAGCACTCAATCGAGTACAACGGCCCACATTGATGCTTTGGAGTTGTTCAACTCTCTCCACGGAGGAGCTTTTCACGTTTTTGTACAATTTGAGACTTACCTTGGTCTATTCGCGTCTTTACCTTACGAAACGTGGCACGAAGGTGAAATTAGCAAATTAGACTTTTAAGAGCACTCAATAGAGTACAACGGTCCAAAGTGATGCTTTGGAGTTGTTCAACTCTCTCCACAGAGGAGCTTGTCACGTTTTGGTGCAATTTGAGACATAACTTGGTCTATTCGCGTCTTTACCTTACGAAACGTGACACGAAGGCAAAACTAGCGAGTTAGACTTTTAAGAGCACTAAATAGAGTACAACGGTCCACATTGATGCTTTGGAATTGCTCAACTCTCTCCATAGAAGAGCTTTCCTCGTTTTTGTGCAATTTCAAACATAACTTGGTCTATTCACATCTCTACCTTACGAAACGTGGCACGAAGGCTCAACTACCAAGTTAGACTTTTAAGAGCACTCAATAGAGTACAACGGTCCTCATTGATGCTTTGGAATTGTTCAACTCTCTCCACAGAGTAGCTTTTCACGTTTTTATGTAATTTGAGACATTACTTGGTCTATTCGTGACTTTACGTTACGGAACGTGGCACGAAGGCTCAACTAGCAACTTAGCCTTTTAAGAGCACTCAATAGAGTACAACGGTCCAGATTGATGCTTTGGAATTGTTCAACTCTCTCCACAGAGGAGCTTTTCACGTTTTTGTGTAATTTGAGATATCACTTGGTCTATTCACGTCTTTACCTTATGAAACGTAGCACGAAGGCGAAACTAGCAAGTTAGACTTTTAAGAGCACTCAATAGAGTACAACGGTCCACATTGATGCTTTGGAGTTGTTCAACTCTCTCCACAGAGGAGCTTTTCACGTTTTTGTGCAATTTGAGACAAAACTTGGTCTATTCGCGTCTTTACCTTACGAAACGTGGCACGAAGGCGAAACTAGCAAATAACACTTTTCAGAGCACTCAATAGAGTACAACGGTCCAAATTGATGCTTTGGAGTTGTTCAACTCTCTCCACAGAGGAGCTTTTCACGTTTTTGTGCAATTTGAGACATAACTTGGTCTATTCGCGTCTTTACCTTACGAAATGTGGAAGGAAGGCAAAACTAGCGAGTAAGACTTTTAAGAGCACTAAATAGAGTACAACGGTCCACATTGACGCTTTGGAATTGCTCAACTCTCTCCATAGAAGAGCTTTCCTCGTTTTTGTGCAATTTCAAACATAACTTGGTCTATTCACATCTTTACCTTGCGAAACGTGGCACCGAAGCTCAACTACCAAGTTATACTTTTAAGAGCACTCAATAGAGTACAACGGTCCACATTGATGCTTTGGAATTGTTCAACTCTCTCCACAGAGGAGCTTTTCACGTTTTTATGTAATTTGAGACATTACTTGGTCTAGTCACATCTTTACTTTATGGAACGTGGCACGAAGGATCAACTAGCAAGTTAGACTTTTAAGAGCACTCAATAGAGTACAACGGTCCAGATTGATGCTTTGGAATTGTTCAACTCTCTCCACAGAGGAGCTTTTCACGTTTTTGTGCAATTTGAGACATAACTTGGTCTATTCACGTCTTTACCTTACGAAACGTGGCACGTAGGCTCAACTACCAAGTTATACTTTTAAGAGCACTCAATAGAGTACAACGGTCCACATTGATGCTTTGGAGTTGTTCAACTCTCTCCACAGAGGAGCTTTTCATGTTTTTGGGCAATTTGAGATATAACTTGGTCTATTCACGTCTTTACCTTACGAAACGTGGCACGAAGGCTCAACTACCAAGTTAGACTTTTAAGAGCACTCCATAGAGTACAACGGTCCACATTGATGCTTTGGAGTTGTTCAACTCTCTCCACAGAGGAGCTTTTCACGTTTTTGTGCAATTTGAGACATAACTTGGTCTATTCGCGTCTTTACCTTACGAAACGTGGCACGAAGGCAAAACTAACAAATTGGACATTTCAGAGCACTCAATAGAGTACAACGGTCCACATTGATGCTTTGGAATTGATCAACTCTCTCCACAAAGGAGCTTTTCACGTTTTTATGCAATTTGAGACATAACTTGGTCTATTCGCGTCTTTACCTTACGAAACGTGGCACGAAGGCTCAACTACCAAGTTAGACTTTTAAGAGCACTCAATAGAGTACAACAGTCCACATTGATGCTTTGGAGTTGTTCAACTCTCTCCACAGAGGAGCTTTTCACGTTTTTGTGCAATTTGAGATATAACTTGGTCTATTCACGTCTTTAACTTACGAAACGTGGCAACAAGGTGAAACTAGCAAGTTAGACTTTCAAGAGCACTCAATAGAGTACAACGGTCCACATTGATGCTTTGGAATTGTTCAACTCTCTCTACAGAGGAGCTTTTCACATTTTTGTGCAATTTGAGATATAACTTGGTCTATTCACGTCTTTACTTTACGAAACGTGGCACGAAGGCTCAACTACCAAGTTAGACTTTTAAGAGCACTCAATAGAGTACAACGGTCCACATTGATGCTTTGGAGTTGTTCAACTCTCTCCACAGAGGAGCTTTTGACGTTTTTGTGCAATTTGAGATATCACTTGGTCTATTCACGTCTTTAACATACGAAACGTGGCATGAAGGTGAAACTAAAAAGTTAGACTTTCAAGAGCACTCAATAGAGTACAACGGTCCACATTGATGATTTGGTGTTGTTCAACTCTCTCCATAGAAGAGCTTTTCTCGTTTTTGTGCAATTTCAAACATAACTTGGTCTATTCGCATCTTTACCTTACGAAACGTGGCCTGAAGGCTCAACTAGCAAGTTAGAATTTTAAGAGCACTTAATAGAGTACAATGGCCCACATTGATGCTTTGGAATTGCTCAACCCTCTCCATAGAGAAGCTTTTCTCGTTTGTGTGCAATTTCAAAAATAACTTGGTCGATTCGCATCTTTACCTTACGAAACATGGCACGAAGGCTCAACTACCAAGTTAGACTTTTAAGAGCACTCAATAGAGTACAACGGTCCTCATTGATGCTTTGGAATTGTTCAACTCTCTCCACAGAGTAGCTTTTCACGTTTTTATGTAATTTGAGACATTACTTGGTCTATTCGTGACTTTACCTTACGGAACGTGGCACGAAGGCTCAACTAGCAAGTTAGCCTTTTAAGAGCACTCAATAGAGTACAACGGTCCAGATTGATGCTTTGGAATTGTTCAACTCTCTCCACAGAGGAGCTTTTCACGTTTTTGTGTAATTTGAGATATCACTTGGTCTATTCACGTCTTTACCTTACGAAACGTGGCACGAAGGCTCAACTACCAAGTTAGACTTTTAAGAGCACTCAATAGAGTACAACAGTCCACATTGATGCTTTGGAGTTGTTCAACTCTCTCCACAGAGGAGCTTTTCACGTTTTTGTGCAATTTGAGATATAACTTGGTCTATTCACGTCTTTAACTTACGAAACGTGGCAAGAAGGTGAAACTAGCAAGTTAGACTTTCAAGAGCACTCAATAGAGTACAACGGTCCACATTGATGCTTTGGAATTGTTCAACTCTCTCTACAGAGGAGCTTTTCACATTTTTGTGCAATTTGAGATATAACTTGGTCTATTCACGTCTTTACTTTACGAAACGTGGCACGAAGGCTCAACTACCAAGTTAGACTTTTAAGAGCACTCAATAGAGTACAACGGTCCACATTGATGCTTTGGAGTTGTTCAACTCTCTCCACAGAGGAGCTTTTCACGTTTTTGTGCAATTTGAGATATCACTTGGTCTATTCACGTCTTTAACATACGAAACGTGGCATGAAGGTGAAACTAAAAAGTTAGACTTTCAAGAGCACTCAATAGAGTACAACGGTCCACATTGATGCTTTGGAATTGCTCAACCCTCTCCATAGAGAAGCTTTTCTCGTTTGTGTGCAATTTCAAAAATAACTTGGTCGATTCGCATCTTTACCTTACGAAACATGGCACGAAGGCTCAACTACCAAGTTAGACTTTTAAGAGCACTCAATAGAGTACAACGGTCCTCATTGATGCTTTGGAATTGTTCAACTCTCTCCACAGAGTAGCTTTTCACGTTTTTATGTAATTTGAGACATTACTTGGTCTATTCGTGACTTTAGCTTACGGAACGTGGCACGAAGGCTCAACTAGCAAGTTAGCCTTTTAAGAGCACTCAATAGAGTACAACGGTCCAGATTGATGCTTTGGAATTCTTCAACTCTCTCCACAGAGGAGCTTTTCACGTTTTTGTGTAATTTGAGATATCACTTGGTCTATTCACGTCTTTACCTTACGAAACGTGGCACGAAGGCGAAACTAGCAAGTTAGACTTTGAAGAGCACTCAATAGAGTACAACGGTCCACATTGATGCTTTGGAGTTGTTCAACTCTCTCCACAGAGGAGCTTTTCACGTTTTTCAGCAATTTGAGACAAAACTTGGTCTATTCGCGTCTTTACCTTACGAAACGTGGCACGAAGGTGAAACTAGCAAATTAGACTTTTCAGAGCACTCAATAGAGTACAACGGTCCAAATTGATGCTTTGGAGTTGTTCAACTCTCTCCACAGAGGAGCTTTTCACGTTTTTGTGCAATTTGAGACATAACTTGGTCTATTCGCATCTTTACCTTACGGAACGTGGCACGAAGGCTCAACTAGCAAGTTAGACTTTTAAGAGCACTCAATAGAGTACAACGGTCCAGATTGATGCTTTGGAATTGTTCAACTCTCTCTACTGAGGAGCTTTTCACGTTTTTATGCAATTTGAGACATAACTTGGTCTATTCACGTCTTTACCTTACGAAACGTGGCACGTAGGCTCAACAAACAAGTTAGACTTTTCAGAGCACTCAATAGAGTACAACGGTCCACATTGATGCTTTGGAGTTGTTCAACTCTCTCCACAGAGGAGCTTTTCATGTTTTTGTGCAATTTGAGATATAACTTGGTCTATTCACGTCTTTACCTTACGAAACGTGGCACGAAGGCTCAACTACCAAGTTAGAATTTTAAGAGCACTCAATAGAGTACAACGGTCCACATTGATGCTTTGGAGTTGTTCAACTCTCTCCACAGAGGAGCTTTTCAAGTTTTTGCGCAATTTGAAACATAACTTGGTCTATTCGCGTCTTTACCTTACGAAACGTGGCACGAAGGCGAAACTAACAAATTGGACATTTCAGAGCACTCAATAGATTACAACGGTCCACATTGATGCTTTGGAATTGATCAACTCTCTCCACAGAGGAGCTTTTCACGTTTTTGTGCAATTTGAGACATAACTTGGTCTATTCGCGTCTTTACCTTACGAAACGTGGCACGAAGGCTCAACTACCAAGTTAGACATTTAAGAGCACTCAATAGAGTACAAAAGTCCACATTGATGCTTTGGAGTTGTTCAACTCTCTCCACAGAGGAGCTTTTCACGTTTTTGTGCAATTTGAGATATAACTTGGTCTATTCACGTCTTTAACTTACGAAACGTGGCATGAAGGTGAAACTAGCAAGTTAGACTTTCAAGAGCACTCAATAGAGTACAACGGTCCACATTGATGCTTTGGAATTGTTCAAATCTCTCTACAAAGGAGCTTTTCACGTTTTTGTGCAATTTGAGATATAACTTGGTCTATTCACGTCTTTACCTTACGAAACGTGGCACGAAGGCTCAACTACCAAGTTAGACTTTTAAGAGCACTCAATAGAGTACAACGGTCCACATTGATGCTTTGGTGTTGTTCAACTCTCTCCACAGAGGAGCTTTTCACGTTTTTATGCAATTTGAGATATCACTTGCTCTATTCACGTCTTTAACATACGAAACGTGGCATGAAGGTGAAACTAGCGAGTTAGACTTTCAAGAGCACTCAATAGAGTACAACGGTCCACATTGATGCTTTGGTGTTGTTCAACTCTCTCCATAGAAGAGCTTTTCTCGTTTTTGTGCAATTTCAAACATAACTTGGTCTATTCGCATCTTTACCTTACGAAACGTGGCACGAAGGCTCAACTACCAAGTTAGACTTTTAAGAGCACTCAATAGAGTACAACGGTCCACATTGATGCTTAGGAGTTGTTCAACTCTCTCCACAGAGAAGCTTTTCACGTTTTTGTGCAATTTGAGACATAACTTGGTCTTTTCACGTCTTTACCTTACGAAACGTGGCACGAAGGCAAAACTAGCAAGTTAGACTTTTAAGAGCACTCAATAGAGTACAACGGTCCACATTGATGCTTTGGAGTTGTTCAACTCTCTCCACAGAGGAGCTTTTCATGTTTTTGTACAATTTGAGACATAACTTGGTCTATTCGCGTCTTTACCTTACGAAACGTGGCACGAAGGCGAAACTAGCAAGTTAGACTTTTAAGAGCACTCAATAGAGTACAACAGTCCACATTGATGCTTTGGAGTTGTTCAACTCTCTCCACAGAGGAGCTTTTCACGTTTTTGTGCAATTTGAGACATAGCTTGGTCTATTCGCGTCTTTACCTTACGGAACGTGGCACGAAGGCTCAACTAGCAAGTTAGACTTTTAAGAGCACTCAATAGAGTACAACGGTCCACATTGATGCTTTGGAGTTGTTCAACTCTCTCCACAGAGGAGCTTTTCACGTTTTTGTGCAATTTGAGACATAACTTGGTCTATTCGCATCTTTACCTTACGGAACGTGGCACGAAGGCTCAACTAGCAAGTTAGACTTTTAAGAGCACTCAATAGAGTACAACGGTCCAGATTGATGCTTTGGAATTGTTCAACTCTCTCCACAGAGGAGCTTTTCACATTTTTATGCAATTTGAGACATAACTTGGTCTATTCACGTCTTTACCTTACGAAACGTGGCACGTAGGCTCAACAAACAAGTTAGACTTTTCAGAGCACTCAATAGAGTACAACGGTCCACATTGATGCTTTGGAGTTGTTCAACTCTCTCCACAGAGGAGCTTTTCATGTTTTTGTGCAATTTGAGATATAACTTGGTCTATTCACGTCTTTACCTTACGAAACGTGGCACGAAGGCTCAACTACCAAGTTAGAATTTTAGGAGCACTCAATAGAGTACAACGGTCCACATTGATGCTTTGGAGTTGTTCAACTCTCTCCACAGAGGAGCTTTTCAAGTTTTTGCGCAATTTGAAACATAACTTGGTCTATTCGCGTCTTTACCTTACGAAACGTGGCACGAAGGCGAAACTAACAAATTGGACATTTCAGAGCACTCAATAGAGTACAACGGTCCACATTGATGCTTTGGAATTGATCAACTCTCTCCACAGAGGAGCTTTTCACATTTTTGTGCAATTTGAGACATAACTTGGTCTATTCGCGTCTTTACCTTACGAAACGTGGCACGAAGGCTCAACTACCAAGTTAGACATTTAAGAGCACTCAATAGAGTACAAAAGTCCACATTGATGCTTTGGAGTTGTTCAACTCTCTCCACAGAGGAGCTTTTCACGTTTTTGTGCAATTTGAGATATAACTTGGTCTATTCACGTCTTTAACTTACGAAACGTGGCATGAAGGTGAAACTAGCAAGTTAGACTTTCAAGAGCACTCAATAGAGTACAACGGTCCACATTGATGCTTTGGAATTGTTCAAATCTCTCTACAGAGGAGCTTTTCACGTTTTTGTGCAATTTGAGATATAACTTGGTCTATTCACGTCTTTACCTTACGAAACGTGGCACGAAGGCTCAACTACCAAGTTAGACTTTTAAGAGCACTCAATAGAGTACAACGGTCCACATTGATGCTTTGGTGTTGTTCAACTCTCTCCACAGAGGAGCTTTTCACGTTTTTGTGCAATTTGAGATATCACTTGCTCTATTCACGTCTTTAACATACGAAACGTGGCATGAAGGTGAAACTAGCAAGTTAGACTTTCAAGAGCACTCAATAGAGTACAACGGTCCACATTGATGCTTTGGTGTTGTTCAACTCTCTCCATAGAAGAGCTTTTCTCGTTTTTGTGCAATTTCAAACATAACTTGGTCTATTCGCATCTTTACCTTACGAAACGTGGCACGAAGGCTCAACTACCAAGTTAGACTTTTAAGAGCACTCAATAGAGTACAACGGTCCACATTGATGCTTTGGAGTTGTTCAACTCTCTCCACAGAGAAGCTTTTCACGTTTTTGTGCAATTTGAGACATAGCTTGGTCTATTCGCGTCTTTACCTTATGAAACGTGGCACGAAGGCTCAACTAGCAAGTTAGACTCTTAAGAGCACTCAATAGAGTACAATGGTCCACATTGATGCTTTGGAGTTGTTCAACTCTCTCCACAGAGGAGCTTTTCACGTGTTTGTGCAATTTGAGACATAGCTTGGTCTATTCGCGTCTTTACCTTACGGAACGTGGCACGAAGGCTCAACTAGCAAGTTAGACTTTAAAGAGCACTCAATACAGTACAACGGTCCACATTGATGCTTTGGAGTTGTTCAACTCTCTCCACAGAGGAGCTTTTCACGTTTTTGTGCAATTTGAGACATAGCTTGGTCTATTCGCGTCTTTACCTTACGGAACGTGGCACGAAGGCTCAACTACCAAGTTAGACTTTTAAGAGCACTCAATAGAGTACAACGGTCCACATTGATGCTTTGGAGTTGTTCAACTCTCTCCACAGAGAAGCTTTTCACGTTTTTGTGCAATTTGAGACATAGCTTGGTCTATTCGCGTCTTTACCTTATGAAACGTGGCACGAAGGCTCAACTAGCAAGTTAGACTCTTAAGAGCACTCAATAGAGTACAACGGTCCACATTGACGTTTTGGAGTTGTTCAACTCTCTCCACAGAGGAGCTTTTCACGTCTTTGAGCAATTTGAGATATAACTTGGTCTATTCACGTCTTTACCTTACGAAACGTGGCACGAAGGCGAAACTAGCTAGTTAGACTTTTAGGAGCACTCGATAGAGTACAACGGTCCACATTGATGCTTTGGAGTTGTTCAACTCTCTCCACAGAAGGGCTTCTCACGTTTTTGTGCAATTTGAGACATAACGTTGTCTATTCGCGTCTTTACGTTACAGAACGTGGCAGGAAGGCTCAACTAGCAAGTTACACTTTTCAGAGCACTCAATAGAGTACAACGGTCCACATTGATGCTTTGGAGTTGTTTAACTCTCTCCACAGAGGAGCTTTTCACGTTTTTGTGCAATTTGAGATATAACTTGGTCTATTCACGTCTTTACCTTACGAAACGTGGCACGAAGGCTCAACTACCAAGTTAGATTTTTAAGAGCACTCAATAGAGTACAACGGTCCACATTGATGCTTAGGAATTGTTCAACTTTCGCTACAGCGGAGCTTTTCACGTTTTTATGTAATTTGAGACATTACTTGGTCTATTCGTCTCTTTACCTTACGGAACGTGGCACGAAGGCTCAACTAGCATGTTAGACTTTTAAGAGCACTCAATAGAGTAGAACGGTCCAGATTGATGCTTTGGAGTTGTTCAACTCTCTCCATAGGGGAGCTTTTCACGTTTTTGTGCAATTTGAGACATAACTTGGTCTATTCGTGTCTTTACCTTACGAAACGTGGCACGAAGGCAAAACTAGAAAGTTAGGCTTTTGAGAGCACTAAATAAAGTACAACGGTCCACATTGATGCTTTGGAATTGGTCAACTTTCTCCATAGAAGAGCGTTTGTCGTTTTTGTGTAGTTTCAAACATAACTTGGTCTATTCGCTTCTTTACCTTACAAAACGTGGCACGAAGGCTCAACTACCAAGTTAGACTTTTAAGAGCACTCAATAGAGTACAACGGCCCACATTGATGCTTTGGAATTGTTCAACCCTCTCCATAGAGGAGCTTTTCTCGTTTTTGTGCAATTTGAGACATTGCTTGATCTATTCGCATCTTTACCTTACGAAACGTGGTCCGAAGGCTCAACTAGCAAGTTAGAATTTTAAGAGCACTTAATAGAGTACAATGGCACACATTGATGCTTTGGAATTGCTCAACCCTCTCCTTAGAGGAGCTTTTCTCGTTTTTGTGCAATTTCAAACATAACTTGGTCTATTCGCATCTTTACCTTACGAAACGTGGCACGAAGCCTCAACTACCATGTTAGACTTTTAAAAGCACTCAATAGAGTACAACGGTCCACATTGATGCTTTGGAGTTCTTCAACTCTCTCCACAGAGGAGCTTTTCACGTTTTTGTGCAATTTGAGACATAACATGGTCTATTCGCGTCTTTACCTTACGAAATGTGGCACGAAGGCTAAACTAGCAAATTGGATCTTTAAGAGCACTCAATAGAGTACAACGGTCTACATTGATGCTTTGGAGTTGTTGAACTCTCTCCACAGAGGAGCTTTTCACGTTTTTGTGCAATTTGAGACATAACTTGGTCTATTCGTGTCTTTACCTTACGAAACGTGGCACGAAGGCAAAACTAGAAAGTTAGGCTTTTGAGAGCACTAAATAGAGTACAACGGTCCACATTGATGCTTTGGAATTGGTCAACTTTCTCCATAGAAGAGCGTTTGTCGTTTTTGTGTAGTTTCAAACATAACTTGGTCTATTCGCTTCTTTACCTTACGAAACGTGGCACGAAGGCTCAACTACCAAGTTAGACTTTTAAGAGCACTCAATAGAGTACATTGGCCCACATTGATGCTTTGGAATTGTTCAACCCTCTCCATAGAGGAGCTTTTCTCGTTTTTGTGCAATTTGAGACATTGCTTGATCTATTCGCATCTTTACCTTACGAAACGTGGTCCGAAGGCTCAACTAGCAAGTTAGAATTTTAAGAGCACTTAATAGAGTACAATGGCCCACATTGATGCTTTGGAATTGCTCAACCCTCTCCTTAGAGGAGCTTTTCTCGTTTTTGTGCAATTTCAAACATAACTTGGTCTATTCGTATCTTTACCTTACGAAACGTGGCACGAAGCCTCAACTACCAAGTTAGACTTTTAAAAGCACTCAATAGAGTACAACGGTCCACAATGATGCTTTGGAGTTCTTCAACTCTCTCCACAGAGGAGCTTTTCACGTTTTTGTGCAATTTGAGACATAACATGGTCTATTCGCGTCTTTACCTTACGAAATGTGGCACGAAGGCTAAACTAGCAAATTGGATCTTTAAGAGCACTCAATAGAGTACAACGGTCTACATTGATGCTTTGGAGTTGTTGAACTCTCTCCACAGAGGAGCTTTTCACGTTTTTGTGCAATTTGAGACATAACTTGGTCTATTCGTGTCTTTACCTTACGAAACGTGGCACGAAAGCAAAACTAGAAAGTTAGGCTTTTGAGAGCACTAAATAGAGTACAACGGTCCACATTGATGCTTTGAAATTGGTCAACTTTCTCCATAGAAGAGCGTTTGTCGTTTTTGTGTAGTTTCAAACATAACTTGGTCTATTCGCTTCTTTACCTTACGAAACGTGGCACGAAGGCTCAACTACCAAGTTAGACTTTTAAGAGCACTCAATAGAGTACAACGGCCCACATTGATGCTTTGGAATTGTTCAACCCTCTCCATAGAGGAGCTTTTCTCGTTTTTGTGCAATTTGAGACATTGCTTGATCTATTCGCATCTTTACCTTACGAAACGTGGTCCGAAGGCTCAACTAGCAAGTTAGAATTTTAAGAGCACTTAATAGAGTACAATGGCCCACATTGATGCTTTGGAATTGCTCAACCCTCTCCTTAGAGGAGCTTTTCTCGTTTTTGTGCAATTTCAAACATAACTTGGTCTATTCGCATATTTACCTTACGAAACGTGGCACGAAGGCTCAACTACAAAGTTAGACTTTTAAAAGCACTTAATAGAGTACAACGGTCCAGATTGATGCTTTATAGTTGTTCAACTCTCTCCACAGAGGACCTTTTCACGTTTTTATGCAATTTGAGACATAACTTGGTCTATTCGCGTCTTTACATTACGAAATGTGGCACGAAGGCTAAACTAGCAAATTGGATCTTTAAGAGCACTCAATAGAGTACAACGGCCTACATTGATGCTTTGGAGTTGTTGAACTCTCTCCACAGAGGAGCCTTTCACGTTTTTGTGCAATTTGAGACATAACTTGGTCTTTTCGTGTCTTTACCTTACGAAACGTGGCACGAAGGCAAAACTAGAAAGTTAGGCTTTTGAGAGCACTAAATAGAGTACAACGGTCCACATTGATGCTTTGGAATTGGTCAACTTTCTCCATAGAAGAGCGTTTGTCGTTTTTGTGTAGTTTCAAACATAACTTGGTCTATTCGCTTCTTTACCTTACGAAACGTTGCACGAAGGCTCAACTACCAAGTTAGACTTTTAAGAGCACTCAATAGAGTACAACGGCCCACATTGATGCTTTGGAATTGTTCAACCCTCTCCATATAGGAGCTTTTCTCGTTTTTGTGCAATTTGAGACATTGCTTGATCTATTCGCATCTTTACCTTACGAAACGTGGTCCGAAGGCTCAACTAGCAAGTTAGAATTTTAAGAGCACTTAATAGAGTACAATGGCCCACATTGATGCTTTGGAATTGCTCAACCCTCTCCTTAGAGGAGCTTTTCTCGTTTTTGTGCAATTTCAAACATAACTTGGTCTATTCGCATCTTTACCTTACGAAACGTGGCACTAAGGCTCAACTACCAAGTTAGACTTTTAAAAGCACTCAATAGAGTACAACGGTCCACATTGATGCTTTGGAGTTCTTCAACTCTCTCCACAGAGGAGCTTTTCACTTTTTTGTGCAATTTGAGACATAACATGGTCTATTCGCGTCTTTACCTTACGAAACGTGGCACGAAGGCAAAACTAGCAAGTTAGACTTTTAAGAGCACTCAATAGAGTACAACGGTCCACATTGATGCTTTGGAGTTGTTCAACACTCTCCACAGAGGAGCTTTTCACCTTTTTGTGCAATTTGAGACATAACTTGGTCTATTCGCGTCTTTACCTTACGAAACGTGGCACGAAGGTGAAACTAGCAAGTTAGAATTTTAAGAGCACTCAATAGAGTACAATGGTCCACATTGATGCTTTGGAGTTGTTCAACACTCTCCACAGAGGAGCTTTTCACCTTTTTGTGCAATTTGAGACATAACTTGGTCTATTCGCGTCTTTAACTTACGAAACGTGGCACGAAGGTGAAACTAGCAAGTTAGAATTTTAAGAGCACTCAATAGAGTACAACGGTCCACATTGATGCTTTGGAGTTGTTCAACTCTCTCCACAAAGGAGCTTTTCACGTTTTTGTGCAATTTGAGACATAACTTGGTCTATTCGCGTCTTTACCTTACGGAACGTGGCACGAAGGCTCAAGTAGCAAGTTAGACTTTTAAGAGCACTGAATAGAGTGCAACGGTCCACATTGATGCTTCGGAGTTGTTCAACTCTCTCCACAGAGGAGCTTTTCACGTTTTTGTGCAATTTGAGACAAAACTTGGTCTATTCGCCTCTTTACCTTACGAAACGTGGCACGAAGGCTCAATTAGCAAGTTAAACTTTTAGGAGCACTCAATAGGGTACAACGGTCCACATTGATGCTTTGGAGTTGTTCAACTCTCCCCACAGAGGAGCTTTTCACGTTTTTGTGCAATTTGAGATATAACTTGGTCTATTCACGTATTTACCATACGAAACGTGGCACGAAGGTGAAACTAGCTAGTTAGACTTTTAAGAGCACTCAATAGAATACAACGATCCACATTGATGCTTTGGAATTGTTCAACTCTCTCCGCAGAGGGGCTTCTCACGTTTTTGTGCAATTTGAGACATAACTTGCTCTATTCGCGTCTTTACCTTATGAACGTGGCACGAAGGCTCAACTAGCAAGTTAGACTTTTCAAAGCACTCAATAGAGTACAACGGTTCACATTGATGCTTTGGAGTTGTTCAACTCTCTCCACAGAGGAGCTTTTCACGTTTTTATTCAATTTGAGATATAACTTGGTCTATTCACGTCTTTACCTTACGAAACATGGCGCGAAGGCTCAATTACCAAGTTAGACTTTTAAGAGAACTCAATAGGGTACAACGGTCCACATTGATGCTTTGGAATTGTTCAACTCACTCTACAGAGGAGCTTTTCACGTTTTTCTGTAATTTGAGACATTACTTGGTCTATTCGTGTCTTTATCTTGCGGAACGTGGCACGAAGGCTCAACTATCATGTTAGACTTTGAGGAGCACTCAATAGAGTACAACGGTCCAGATTGATGCTTTGGAGTTGTTCAACTCTCTCCACAGAAGAGCTTTTCACGTATTTGTGCAATTTGATACATAACTTGGTCTATTCGCATCTTTACCTTACGAAACGTGGCACGAAGGCGAAACTAGCAAATTGGACTTTTAAGAGCACTCAATAGAGTACAATGGTTCACATTGATGCTTTGGAGTTGTTCAACTCTCTCCACAGAGGAGCTTTTCACGTCTTTGAGCAATTGGAGATATAACTTGGTCTATTCACGTCTTTACCTTACGAAACGTGGCACGAAGGCGAAACTAGGTAGTTAGACTTTTAAGAGCACTCAATAGAGTACAACGGTCCACATTGATACTTTCGAGTTATTCAACTCTCTCCACAGAGGAGCTTTTCACGTTTTTATTCAATTTGAGAGATAACTTGGTCTATTCACGTCTTTACCTTACGAAACGTGGCACGAAGGCTCAATTACCAAGTTAGACTTTTAAGAGAACTCAATAGAGTACAACGGTCCACATTGATGCTTTGGAGTTGTTCAACACTCTCCACAGAGGAGCTTTTCACCTTTTTGTGCAATTTGACACATAACTTGGTCTATTCGCGTCTTTACCTTACGAAACGTGGCACGAAGGTGAAACTAGCAAGTTAGAATTTTAAGAGCACTCAATAGAGTACAACGGTCCACATTGATGCTTTGGAGTTGTTCAACTCTCTCCATAGAGGAGCTTTTCACGTTTTTGTGCAATTTGAGACAAAACATGGTCTATTCGCGTCTTTCCCTTACGAAACGTGGCACGAAGGCTCAACTAGCAAGTTAAAATTTTAGGAGCACTCAACAGAGTACAACGGTCCACATTGATGCTTTGGAGTTGTTCAACTCTCTCCACAGAGGAGCTTTTCACGTTTTTGTGCAATTTGAGATATAACTTGGTCTATTCACGTATTTACCATACGAAACGTGGCACGAAGGTGAAACTAGCTAGTTAGACTTTTAAGAGCACTCAGTAGAATACAACGATCCACATTGATGCTTTGGAGTTGTTCAACTCTCTCCGCAGAGGGGCTTGTCATGTTTTTGTGCAATTTGAGACATAACTTGCTCTATTCGCGTCTTTACCTTACGGAACGTGGCACGAAGGCTCAACTAGCAAGTTAGACTTTTCAAAGCACTCAATAGAGTACAACGGTCCACATTGATGCTTTGGAGTTGTTCAACTCTCTCCACAGAGGAGCTTTTCACGTTTTTATTCAATTTGAGATATAACTTGGTCTATTCACGTCTTTACCTTACGAAACGTGGCACGAAGGTGAAACTAGCTAGTTAGACTTTTCAAAGCACTCAATAGAGTACAACGGTCCACATTGATGCTTTGGAGTTGTTCAACTCTCTCCACAGAGGAGCTTTTCACGTTTTTGTGCAATTTGAGACATAGCCTGGTCTATTCGCGTCTTTACCTTACGAAACGTGGCACGAAGGCGAAACTAGCAAATTGGACATTTAAGAGCACTCAATAGAGTACAACGGTTCACATTGATGCTTTGGATTTGTTCAACTCTCTCCACAGAGGAGCTTTTCATGTCTTTGAGCAATTGGAGATATAACTTGGTCTATTCACGTCTTTACCTTACGAAACGTGGCACGAAGGCGAAACTAGGTAGTTAGACTTTTAAGAGCACTCAATAGAGTACAACGGTCCACATTGATACTTTGGAGTTATTCAACTCTCTCCACAGACGAGCTTTTCACGTTTTTATTCAATTTGAGAGATAACTTGGTCTATTCACGTCTTTACCTTACGAAACGTGGCACGAAGGCTCAATTACCAAGTTAGACTTTTAAGAGAAATCAATAGAGTACAACGGTCCACATTGAGGCTTTGGAGTTGTTCAACTCTCTACACAGAGGAGCTTTTCACGTCTTTCAGAAATTTGAGATATAACTTGGTCTATTCACGTCTTTACCTTACGAAACGTGGCACGAAGGTGAAACTAGCTAGTTAGACTTTTAAGAGCACTCAATAGAGTACAACGATCCATATTGATGCTTTGGAGTTGTTCAACTCTCTCCACAGAGGGACTTCTCACGTTTTTGTGCAATTTGAGACATAACTTGGTCTATTCGCGTCTTTACCTTACGGAACGTGGCACGAAGGCTCAACTAGCAAGTGAGACTTTTCAAAGCACTCGATAGAGTACAACGGTCCACATTGATGCTTTGGAGTTGTTCAACTCTCTCCACAGAGAAGCTTTTCACGTTTTTATTCAATTTGAGATATAACTTGGTCTATTCACGTCTTTACCTTACGAAACGTGGCACGTAGGCTCAATTACCAAGTTATACTTTTAAGAGAACTCAATAGAGTACAACGGTCCACATTGATGCTTTGGAATTGTTCAACTCACTCTACAGAGGAGCTTTTCACGTTTTTCTGTAATTTGAGACATTACTTGGTCTATTCGTGTCTTTATCTTACGAAACGTGGCACGAAGGCTCAACTAGCATGTTAGACATTGAGGAGCACTCAATAGAGTACAACGGTCAAGATTGATGCTTTGGAGTTGTTCAACTCTCTCCACAGAAGAGCTTTTCACGTTTTTGTGCAATTTGAGACATAACTTGGTCTATTCGCGTCTTTACCTTACGAAACGTGGCACGAAGACGAAACTAGCAAATTGGATTTTTAAGAGCACTCAATAGAGTACAACGGTCCACATTGATGCTTTGGAGTTGTTCAACTCTCTCCACAGAGGAGCTTTTCACGTTTTTGTGCAATTTGAGACATAGCTTGGTCTATTCGTGTCTCTACCTTACGGAACGTCGCACGAAGGTGAAACTAGCAGGTTAGACTTTTAACAGCACTTAATAGAGTACAACGGTCCACATTGAGGCTTTGGAGTTGTTCAACTCTCTCCACAGAGGAGCTTGGTCTATTCACGTCTTTACCTTACGAAACGTGACACGAAGGTGAAACTAGCTAGTTAGACTTTTAAGAGCACTCAATAGAGTACAACGATCCACATTGATGCTTTGGATTTGTTCAACTCTCTCCATAGAGCAGTTTTTCACATTTTTGATGCTTTGGAATTGCTCAACTCTCTCCATAGAAGACCTTTTCTCGTTTTTGTGCAATTGCAAACATAACTTGGTCTATTCGCATCTTTACCTTACGAAACGTGGCACGAAGGCTCAACTTCCAAGTTAGAATTTTAAGAGCACTCAATAGAGTATAGCGGTCCACATTGATGCTTTGGAGTTGTTCAACTATCTCTATAGAGGAGCTTTTCTCATTTTTGTGCAATTTGAGACATAACTTGGTCTATTCACGTCTTTACCTTACGAAACGTGGCACGAAGGCAAAACTAGCAAGTTAGACTTTTAAGAGCACTCAATAGAGTACAACGGTCCACATTGATGCTTTGGAGTTGTTCAACTCCCTCCACAGAGGAGCTTTTCACGTTTTTATGCAATTTGAGACATAACTTGGTCTATTCGCGTCTTTACCTTACGAAACGTGGCACGAAGATGAAACTAGCAAATTGGACTTTTAAGAGCACTCAATAGAGTACAACGGTCCACATTGATGCTTTGGAGTTGTTCAACTCTCTCCACAGAGGAGCTTTTCACATCTTTGAGCAATTTGAGATATAACTTGGTCTATTCACGTCTTTACCTTGAGAAACGTGGCACGATGGCGAAACCAGCTAGTTAGACTCTTAAGAGCACTCTATAGAGTACAACGGTCCACATTGATGCTTTGGAGTTGTTCAACTCTCTCCACAGAGGGGCTTCTCACGCTTTTGTGCAATTTGAGACATAAATTGGTCTATTCGCGTCTTTACCTTACGAAACGTGGCACGAAGGCTCACCTACCAAGTTAGACTTTTAAGAGCACTCAATAGAGTACAACGGTCCCCATTGATGCTTTGGAGTTGTTCAACTATGTCTACATAGGAGCTTTTCTCGTTTTTGTGCAATTTGAGACATAACATGGTCTATTCGCGTCTTTACCTTATGAAACGTGGCACGAAGGCAAAACTAGCAAGTTAGACTTTTAAGTACACTCAATAGAGTACAACTGTCCACATTGATGCTTTGGATTTGTTCAACTCTCTCCACAGAGGAGCTTTTCACGTTTTTATGCAATTTGAGACATAACTTGTTCTATTCGCGTCTTTACCTTACGAAACGTGGCACGAAGGCGAAACTAGCAAGTTAGACTTTTAAGAGCACCGAATAGAGTACAAAAAGCCACATTGATGCTTTGGAGTTGTTCAACTCTCTCCACAGAGAAGCTTTTCACGTTTTTGTGCAATTCGAGACATAACTTGGTCTATTCGCGTCTTTCCCTTATGAAACGTGGCACGAAGGCAAAACTAGCAAGTTATACTTTTAAGAGCACTAAATAGAGTACAACGGTCCACATTGATGCTTTGGATTTGGTCAACTCTCTCCATGGAAGAGCTTTTCTCGTTTTTGTGCAATTTCAAACATAACTTGGTCTATTCGCATCTTTCCCTTACGAAACGTGGCACGAAGGCTCAACTACCAAGTTAGACTATTAAGAGCACTCAATAGAGTAAAACGGTCTACATTGATGCTTTGGAATTGTTCAACTCTCTCTACAGAGGAGCTTTTCTCATTTTTGTGCAATTTGAGACATAACTTGGTCTATTCACGTCTTTACCTTACGAAACGTGGCACGAAGGAAAAACTAGCAAGTTAGACTTTTAAGAGCACTCAATTGAGTACAACGGTCCACATTGATGCTTTGGAGTTGTTCAACTCCCTCCACAGAGGAGCTTTTCACGTTTTTATGCAATTTGAGACATAACTTGGTCTATTCGCGTCTCTACCTTACGAAACGTGGCACGAAGATGAAACTAGCAAAATGGACTTTTAAGAGCACTCAATAGAGTACAAAGGTCCACATTGATGCTTTGGAGTCGTTCAACTCTCTCCACAGAGGAGCTTTTCACATCTTTGAGCAATTTGAGATATAACTTGGTCTATTCACGTCTTTACCTTGAGAAACGTGGCACGATGGCGAAACCAGCTAGTTAGACTCTTAAGAGCACTCTATAGAGTACAACGGTCCACATTGATGCTTTGGAGTTGTTCAACTCTCTCCACAGAGGGGCTTCTCACGTTTTTGTGCAATTTGAGACATAAATTGGTCTATTCGCGTCTTTACCTTACGAAACGTGGCACGAAGGCTCACCTACCAAGTTAGACTTTTAAGAGCACTCAATAGAGTACAACGGTCCCCATTGATGCTTTGGAGTTGTTCAACTATCTCTACATAGGAGCTTTTCTCGTTTTTGTGCAATTTGAGACATAACATGGTCTATTCGCGTCTTTACCTTATGAAACGTGGCACGAAGGCAAAACTAGCAAGTTAGACTTTTAAGTACACTCAATAGAGTACAACTGTCCACATTGATGCTTTGGATTTGTTCAACTCTCTCCACAGAGGAGCTTTTCACGTTTTTATGCAATTTGAGACATAACTTGTTCTATTCGCGTCTTTACCTTACGAAACGTGGCACGAAGGCGAAACTAGCAAGTTAGACTTTTAAGAGCACCGAATAGAGTACAACAAGCCACATTGATGCTTTGGAGTTGTTCAACTCTCTCCACAAAGAAGCTTTTCACGTTTTTGTGCAATTCGAGACATAACTTGGTCTATTCGCGTCTTTCCCTTATGAAACGTGGCACGAAGGCAAAACTAGCAAGTTATACTTTTAAGAGCACTAAATAGAGTACAACGGTCCACATTGATGCTTTGGATTTGGTCAACTCTCTCCATGGAAGAGCTTTTCTCGTTTTTGTGCAATTTCAAACATAACTTGGTCTATTCGCATCTTTCCCTTACGAAACGTGGCACGAAGGCTCAACTACCAAGTTAGACTATTAAGAGCACTCAATAGAGTAAAACGGTCTACATTGATGCTTTGGAATTGTTCAACTCTCTCTACAGAGGAGCTTTTCACGTTTTTATGTAATTTGAGACATTACTTGGTCTATTCGTGTCTTTATCTTACGGAACGTGGCACGAAGGCTCAACTAGCATGTTAGACTTTTAAGAGCACTCAATAGAGTACAACGGTCCAGATTGATGCTTTGGAGTTGTTCAACTCTCTCCACAGAGGAGCTTTTCACGTTTTTGTGCAATTTGAGACATAACTTGGTCCATTCGCGTCTTTACCTTACGAAACGTGGCACGAAGGCGAAACTAGCAAATTGGACTTTGAAGAGCACTCAATAGAGTACAACGGTCCACATTGATGCTTTGGAGTTGTTCAACTCTCTCCACAGAGGAGTTTTTCACATTTTTGATGCTTTGGAATTGCTCAACTCTCTCCATAGAAGACCTTTTCTCGTTTTTGTGCAATTGCAAACATAACTTGGTCTATTCGCATCTTTACCTTACGAAACGTGGCACGAAGGCTCAACTACCAAGTTAGACTTTTAAGAGCACTCAATAGAGTACAACGGCCCACATTGATGCTTTGGAATTGTTCAACTCTCTCCACAGAGGAGCATTTCACGTTTTTATGCAATTTGAGACAATGCTTGGTCTATTCGCATCTTTACCTTACGAAACGTGACCCGAAGGCTCAACTAGCAAGTTAGAATTTTAAGAGCACTTAATAGAGTACAGTGGCCCACATTGATGCTTTGGAATTGACCAACCCTCTCCATAGAGGAGCTTTTCTCGTTTTTGTGCAATTTGAAACATAACTTGGTCTATTCACATCTTTACTTTACGAAACGTGGCACGAAGGCTCAACTTCCAAGTTAGACTTCTAAGAGCACTCAATAGAGTATAGCGGTCCACATTGATGCTTTAGAGTTGTTCAACTATCTCTATAGAGGAGCTTTTCTCATTTTTGTGCAATTTGAGACATAACTTGGTCTATTCACGTCTTTACCTTACGAAACGTGGCACGAAGGCAAAACTAGCAAGTTAAACTTTTAAGAGCACTCAATAGAGTACAACGGTCCACATTGATGCTTTGGAGTTGTTCAACTCCCTCCACAGAGGAGCTTTTCACGTTTTTATGCAATTTGATACATAACTTGGTCTATTCGCGTCTTTACCTTACGAAACGTGGCACGAAGGCGAAACTAGCAAGTTAGACTTTTAAGAGCACTCAATAGAGTACAACGGTCCACATTGATGCTTTGGAGTTGTTCAACTCTCTCCATAGAGGAGCTTTTCATGTTTTAGTGCAACTTGAGACATAACTTGGTCTATTCACGTCTTTACCTTACGGAACGTGGCACGAAAGCTCAACTAGCAAGTTAGACTTTTAAGAGCACTCAATAGAGTACAACGGTCCAAATTGATGCTTTGGAATTGTTTTACTCTCTCCACAGAGGAGCTTTTCAAGTTTTTGAGCAATTTGAGATATAACTTGGTCTATTCGCGTCTTTACCTTACGGAACGTGGCAAGAAGCCTCAACTAGCAAGTTAGACTTTTAAGAGCACTCAATAGAGTACAATGGCCCAGATTGATGCTTTGGATTTGTTCAACTCTCTCCACAGAGGAGCGTTTCACATTTTTGTGCAATTTGAGACATAACTTGGCCTATTCGCGTCTTTACCTTACTAAACGTGGCACGAACGCGAAAGTAGCAACTTAGACTTTTAAAAGCACTCAATAGAGTACAACGGTCCACATTGATGCTTTGGAGTTGTTCAACTCTCTCCACAGATGTGCTTTTAACGTTTTTGTGCAATTTGAGACACAACTTAGTCTATTCGCGTCTTTACCTTACGAAACGTGGCACGAAGGCGAATCTAGCAAGTTATACTTTTAAGAGCACCCAATAGAGTACAACGGTCCACACTGATGCTTTGGAATTGTTCAACTCTCTCCACAGAGGAGGAGCTTTTCACGTTTTTATGCAATTTGAGACATTACTTGGTCTATTGACGCATTTACCTTACGAAACGCGGCACGAATGCTCAACTAGCAAGTTAGACTTTTAAGAGCACTTAATAGAGTGCAACGGTCCACATTGATGCTTGGGAGTTGTTCAACTCTCTCCACATAGGAGCTTTTCACGTTTTTATGCAATTTGAGACATAACTTGGTCTAGTCGTGTCTTTACCTTACGAAACGTGGCACGAAGGTGAAACTAGCTAGTTAGACTTTTAAGAGCACTCAATAGAATACAACGGTCCACATTGATGCTTGAGAGTTGTTCAACTCTCTCCACAGAGGAGCTTTTCACTATTTTGTGCAATTTGAGACATAACTTGGTTTATTCGCGTCTTTACCTTACGAAACGTGGCACGAAGGCAAAACTAGCAAGTTAGACTTCTAAGAGCACTAAATAGAGTACAACGGTCCACATTGATGCCTTGGATTTGGTCAACTCTCTCCATAGAAGAGCTTTTCTTGTTTTTGTGCAATTTCAAACATAACTTGGTCTATTCGCATCTTTACCTTACGAAACGTGGCACGAAGGCTCAACTACCAAGTTAGACTTTTAAGAGCACTCAATAGAGTACAACGGTCCACATTGATGATTTGGAATTGTTCAACTATCTCCACGGAGAAGCTTTTCACGTTTTTATGCAATTTGAGACATTACTTGGTCTATTGACGCCTTTACCTTACTGAACGCCGCACGAAGGCTCAACTAGCAAGTTAGACTTTTAAGAGCACTCAATAGAGTGCAACGGTCCTCATTGATGCTTGTGAGTTGTTCAACTCTCTCCACATAGGAGCTTTTCACGTTTTTATGCAATTTGATACATAACTTGGTCTAGTCGCGTCTTTACCTTACGAAACGTGGCACGAAGGTGAAACTAGCTAGTTAGACTTTTAAGAGGAGTCAATAGAATACAACGGTCCACATTGATGCTTGGGAGTTGTTCAACACTCTCCACAGAGAAGCTTTTCACATTTTTGTTCAATTTGAGACATAACTTGGTCTATTCGCGTCTTTACCTAACGAAACGTGGCACGAAGGCGAAACTAGCAAGTTAGAATTTCAAGAGCACTCAATAGAGTACAACGGTCCAGATTGATGCTTTGGAGTTGTTCAACTCTCTCCACATAGAAGCTTTTCACGTTTTTATGCAATTTGAGACATAACTTGGTCTAGTCGCGTCTTTACCTTATGAAACGTGGCACGAAGCTGAAACTAGCTTGTTAGACTTTTAAGAGCACTCAATAGAATACAACGGTCCACATTGATGCTTGGGAGTTGTTCAACTCTCTCCACAGAGGAGCTTGTCAAGTTTTTGTTCAATTTGAGACATAACTTGGTCTATTCGCGTCTTTATCTTACAAAACGTGGCACGAAGGCGAAACTAGCAAGTTAGACTTTCAAGAGCACTCAATAGAGTACAACGGTCCACATTGATGCTTTGGAGTTGTTCAACTCTCTCGATAGAGGAGCTTTTCACGCTTTTGTGCAATTTGAGACATAACTTGGTCTATTCGCGTCTTTACCTTACGGAACGTGGCACGAAGGCTCAACTAGCAAGTCAGACTTTTAACAGCACTAAATAGAGTACAATGGTCCACATTGAGGCTTTGGAATTGCTTAACTCTCTCCATAGAGGAGCTTTTCACGTCTTTGAGCAATTTGAGATATAACTTCGTCTATTCACGTCTTTACCTTACGAAACATGGCACGATGGCTCAACTAGCTAGTTAGACTTTTAAGCGCACTCAATTGAGTACAAAGGTTCACATTGATGCTTTGGAGTTGTTCAACTCTCTCCACAGAGGAGCTTTTCACGTTTTTATACAATTTGAGACATAACTAGGTCTATTCGCGTCTTTACCTTACGGAACGGGGCACGAAGGCTCGACTAGCAAGTTAGACTTTTAACAGCACGAAATAGAGTACAACAGTCTATATTGAGGCTTCGGAATTGCTCAACTCTCTCCATAGAGGAGCTTTTCACGTCTTCGAGCAATTTGAGACATAACTTGGTCTATTCACGTCTTTACCTTAGGAAACGTGGCCGATGGCTCAACTAGCTATTTAGACTTTAAGGAGCACTTAATAGAGTACAATGGCCCACATTGATGCTTTGGAATTGCTCAACACTCTCCATAGAGGAGCTTTTCTCGTTTTTGTGCAATTTCAAACATAACTTGGTCTATTCGGATCTTTACATTAGGAAACGTGGCACGAAAGCTCAACAACCAAGTTAGACTTTTAAGAGCACTCAATAGAGTGCAACGGTCCACATTGACGCTTGGGAGTTGTTCAACTCTCTCCACATAGGAGCTTTTCAGGTTTTTATGTAATTTGAGACATTACTTGGTCTATTCGTGTCTTTACCTTATGGAACGTGGCACGAAGGCTCAACTAGCAAGTTAGACTTTTAAGAGCACTCAATAGAGTGCAACGGTCCAGATTGACGCTTTGGAATTGTTCAACTCTCTCCACAAGGGAGGTTTTCACGTTTTTGTGCAATTTAAGACATAACTTGGTCTATTCGCGTCTCTACCTTACGAAACGTGGCACGAAGGCGAAACTAGCAAGTTAGACTTTTAAGAGCACTCAATAGAGTGCAACGGTCCACATTGATGCTTGGGAGTTGTTCAACTCTCTCCACATAGGAGCTTTTCACGTTTTTATGCAATTTGAGACATAACTTGGTCTAGTCGCGTCTTTACCTTACGAAACGTGGCACGAAGGTGAAACTAGCTAGTTAGACTTTTAAGAGCACTCAATAGAATACAACGGTCCACATTGATGCTTGGGAGTTGTTCAACTCTCTCCACAGAGGAGCTTTTCACGTTTTTGTTCAATTTGAGACATAACTTGGTCTATTCGCGTCTTTACCTTACGAAACGTGGCACGAAGGCGAAACTAGCAAGTTAGACTTTCAAGAGCACTCAATAGAGTACAACGGTCCACATTGATGCTTTGGAGTTGTTCAACTCTCTCGATAGAGGAGCTTTTCACGTTTTTGTGCAATTTGAGACATAACTTAGTCTATTCGCGTCTTTACCTTACGGAACGTGGTACGAAGGCTCAACTAGCAAGTTAGACTTTTAACAGCACTAAATAGAGTACAATGGTCCACATTGCGGCTTTGGAATTGCTTAACTCTCTCCATAGAGGAGCTTTTCACGTCTTTGAGCAATTTGAGATATAACTTGGTCTATTCACGTCTTTACCTTACGAAACGTGGCACGATGGCTCAACTAGCTAGTTAGACTTTTAAGAGCACTCAATAGAGTACAAAGGTTCACATTGATGCTTTGGAATTGCTCAACTCTCTCCATAGAAGACCTTTTCTCGTTTTTGTGCAATTGCAAACATAACTTGGTCTATTCGCATCTTTACCTTACGAAACGTGGCACGAAGGCTCAACTACCAAGTTAGACTTTTAAGAGCACTCAATAGAGTACAACGGCCCACATTGATGCTTTAGAATTGTTTAACTCTCTCCACAGAGGAGCATTTCACGTTTTTATGCAATTTGAGACAATGCTTGGTCTATTCGCATCTTTACCTTACGAAACGTGACCCGAAGGCTCAACTAGCAAGTTAGAATTTTAAGAGCACTTAATAGAGTACAGTGGCCCACATTGATGCTTTGGAATTGATCAACCCTCTCCATAGAGGAGCTTTTCTCGTTTTTGTGCAATTTGAAACATAACTTGGTCTATTCACATCTTTACTTTACGAAACGTGGCACGAAGGCTCAACTTCCAAGTTAGACTTCTAAGAGCACTCAATAGAGTATAGCGGTCCACATTGATGCTTTGGAGTTGTTCAACTATCTCCATAGAGGAGCTTTTCTCATTTTTGTGCAATTTGAGACATAACTTGGTCTATTCACGTCTTTACCTTACGAAATGTGGCACGAAGGCAAAACTAGCAAGTTAAACTTTTAAGAGCACTCAATAGAGTACAACGGTCCACATTGATGCTTTGGAGTTGTTCAACTCCCTCCACAGAGGAGCTTTTCACGTTTTTATGCAATTTGATACATAACTTGGTCTATTCGCGTCTTTACCTTACGAAACGTGGCACGAAGGCGAAACTAGCAAGTTAGACTTTTAAGAGCACTCAATAGAGTACAACGGTCCACATTGATGCTTTGGAGTTGTTCAACTCTCTCCATAGAGGAGCTTTTCACGTTTTAGTGCAACTTGAGACATAACTTGGTCTATTCACGTCTTTACCTTACGGAACGTGGCACGAAAGCTCAACTAGCAAGTTAGACTTTTAAGAGCACTCAATAGAGTACAACGGTCCACATTGATGCTTTGGAATTGTTTTACTCTCTCCACAGAGGAGCTTTTCAAGTTTTTGAGCAATTTGAGATATAACTTGGTCTATTCGCGTCTTTACCTTACGGAACGTGGCAAGAAGCCTCAACTAGCAAGTTAGACTTTTAAGAGCACTCAATAGAGTACAATGGCCCAGATTGATGCTTTGGATTTGTTCAACTCTCTCCACAGAGGAGCGTTTCACATTTTTGTGCAATTTGAGACATAACTTGGCCTATTCGCGTCTTTACCTTACTAAACGTGGCACGAACGCGAAAGTAGCAACTTAGACTTTTAAAAGCACTCAATAGAGTACAACGGTCCACATTGATGCTTTGGAGTTGTTCAACTCTCTCCACAGATGTGCTTTTAACGTTTTTGTGCAATTTGAGACACAACTTAGTCTATTCGCGTCTTTACCTTACGAAACGTGGCACGAAGGCGAAACTAGCTAGTTAGACTTTTAAGAGCACTCAATAGAGGACAACGGTCCACACTGATGCTTTGGAATTGTTCAACTCTCTCCACAGAGGAGGAGCTTTTCACGTTTTTATGCAATTTGAGACATTACTTGGTCTATTGACGCATTTACCTTACGGAACGCGACACGAATGCTCAACTAGCAAGTTAGACTTTTAAGAGCACTCAATAGAGTGCAACGGTCCACATTGATGCTTGGGAGTTGTTCAACTCTCTCCACATAGGAGCTTTTCACGTTTTTATGCAATTTGAGACATAACTTGGTCTAGTCGTGTCTTTACCTTACGAAACGTGGCACGAAGGTGAAACTAGCTAGTTAGACTTTTAAGAGCACTCAATAGAATACAACGGTCCACATTGATGCTTGGGAGTTGTTCAACTCTCTCCACAGAGGAGCTTTTCACATTTTTGTTCAATTTGAGACATAACTTGGTCTATTCGCGTCTTTACCTTACGAAACGTGGCACAAAGGCGACGCTAGCAAATTGGACTTTTAAGAGCACTCAATAGAGTACAACGGTCCACATTGATGCTTTGGAGTTGTTCAACTCTCTCCACAGATGAGCTATTCACAGTTTTGTGCAATTTGAGACATAACTTGGTCTATTCGTGTCTTTACCTTACGAAACGTGGCACGAAGGCAAAACTAGCAACTTAGACTTTTAAGAGCACTCAATAGAGTACAACGGTCAACATTGATGCTTTGGAGTTGTTCAACTCTCTCCACAGAGGAGCTTTTCACTATTTTGTGCAATTTGAGACATAACTTGGTTTATTCGCGTCTTTACCTTACGAAACGTGGCACGAAGGCAAAACTAGCAAGTTAGACTTCTAAGAGCACTAAATAGAGTACAACGGTCCACATTGATGCCTTGGATTTGGTCAACTCTCTCCATAGAAGAGCTTTTCTTGTTTTTGTGCAATTTCAAACATAACTTGGTCTATTCGCATCTTTACCTTACGAAACGTGGCACGAAGGCTCAACTACCAAGTTAGACTTTTAAGAGCACTCAATAGAGTACAACGGTCCACATTGATGCTTTGGAATTGTTCAACTCTCTCCACGGAGAAGCTTTTCACGTTTTTATGCAATTTGAGACATTACTTGGTCTATTGACGCCTTTACCTTACTGAACGCCGCACGAAGGCTCAACTAGCAAGTTAGACTTTTAAGAGCACTCAATAGAGTGCAACGGTCCACATTGATGCTTGTGAGTTGTTCAACTCTCTCCACATAAGACCTTTTCACGTTTTTATGCAATTTGATACATAACTTGGTCTAGTCGCGTCTTTACCTTACGAAACGTGGCACGAAGGTGAAACTAGCTAGTTAGACTTTTAAGAGGAGTCAATAGAATACAACGGTCCACATTGATGCTTGGGAGTTGTTCAACACTCTCCACAGAGAAGCTTTTCACATTTTTGTTCAATTTGAGACATAACTTGGTCTATTCGCGTCTTTACCTTACGAAACGTGGCACGAAGGCGAAACTAGCAAGTTAGAATTTCAAGAGCACTCAATAGAGTACAACGGTCCAGATTGATGCTTTGGAGTTGTTCAACTCTCTCCACATAGAAGCTTTTCACGTTTTTATGCAATTTGAGACATAACTTGGTCTAGTCGCGTCTTTACCTTATGAAACGTGGCACGAAGCTGAAACTAGCTTGTTAGACTTTTAAGAGCACTCAATAGAATACAACGGTCCACATTGATGCTTGGGAGTTGTTCAACTCTCTCCACAGAGGAGCTTGTCACGTTTTTGTTCAATTTGAGACATAACTTGGTCTATTCGCGTCTTTATCTTACAAAACATGGCACGAAGGCGAAACTAGCAAGTTAGACTTTCAAGAGCACTCAATAGAGTACAACGGTCCACATTGATGCTTTGGAGTTGTTCAACTCTCTCGATAGAGGAGCTTTTCACGCTTTTGTGCAATTTGAGACATAACTTGGTCTATTCGCGTCTTTACCTTACGGAACGTGGCACGAAGGCTCAACTAGCAAGTCAGACTTTTAACAGCACTAAATAGAGTACAATGGTCCACATTGAGGCTTTGGAATTGCTTAACTCTCTCCATAGAGGAGCTTTTCACGTCTTTGAGCAATTTGAGATATAACTTCGTCTATTCACGTCTTTACCTTACGAAACATGGCACGATGGCTCAACTAGCTAGTTAGACTTTTAAGCGCACTCAATAGAGTACAAAGGTTCACATTGATGCTTTGGAGTTGTTCAACTCTCTCCACAGAGGAGCTTTTCACGTTTTTATACAATTTGAGACATAACTAGGTCTATTCGCGTCTTTACCTTACGGAACGTGGCACGAAGGCTCGACTAGCAAGTTAGACTTTTAACAGCACGAAATAGAGTACAACAGTCCATATTGAGGCTTCGGAATTGCTCAACTCTCTCCATAGAGGAGCTTTTCACGTCTTCGAGCAATTTGAGACATAACTTGGTCTATTCACGTCTTTACCTTAGGAAACGTGGCCCGATGGCTCAACTAGCTATTTAGACTTTAAGGAGCACTTAATAGAGTACAATGGCCCACATTGATGCTTTGGAATTGCTCAACACTCTCCATAGAGGAGCTTTTCTCGTTTTTGTGCAATTTCAAACATAACTTGGTCTATTCGGATCTTTACATTAGGAAACGTGGCACGAAAGCTCAACAACCAAGTTAGACTTTTAAGAGCACTCAATAGAGTGCAACGGTCCACATTGACGCTTGGGAGTTGTTCAACTCTCTCCACATAGGAGCTTTTCAGGTTTTTATGTAATTTGAGACATTACTTGGTCTATTCGTGTCTTTACCTTATGGAACGTGGCACGAAGGCTCAACTAGCAAGTTAGACTTTTAAGAGCACTCAATAGAGTGCAACGGTCCAGATTGACGCTTTGGAATTGTTCAACTCTCTCCACAAGGGAGGTTTTCACGTTTTTGTGCAATTTGAGACATAACTTGGTCTATTCGCGTCTCTACCTTACGAAACGTGGCACGAAGGCGAAACTAGCAAGTTAGACTTTTCAGAGCACTCAATAGAGTGCAACGGTTCACATTGATGCTTGGGAGTTGTTCAACTCTCTCCACATAGGAGCTTTTCACGTTTTTATGCAATTTGAGACATAACTTGGTCTAGTCGCGTCTTTACCTTACGAAACGTGGCACGAAGGTGAAACTAGCTAGTTAGACTTTTAAGAGCACTCAATAGAATACAACGGTCCACATTGATGCTTGGGAGTTGTTCAACTCTCTCCACAGAGGAGCTTTTCACGTTTTTGTTCAATTTGAGACATAACTTGGTCTATTCGCGTCTTTACCTTACGAAACGTGGCACGAAGGCGAAACTAGCAAGTTAGACTTTCAAGAGCACTCAATAGAGTACAACGGTCCACATTGATGCTTTGGAGTTGTTCAACTCTCTCGATAGAGGAGCTTTTCACGTTTTTGTGCAATTTGAGACATAACTTGGTCTAGTCGCGTCTTTACCTTACGAAACGTGGCACGAAGGTGAAACTAGCTAGTTAGACTTTTAAGAGCACTCAATAGAATACAACGGTCCACATTGATGCTTGGGAGTTGTTCAACTCTCTCCACAGAGGAGCTTTTCACGTTTTTGTTCAATTTGAGACATAACTTGGTCTATTCGCGTCTTTACCTTACGGAACGTGGCACGAAGGCTCAACTAGCAAGTTAGACTTTTAACAGCACTAAATAGAGTACAATGGTCCACATTGCGGCTTTGGAATTGCTTAACTCTCTCCATAGAGGAGCTTTTCACGTCTTTGAGCAATTTGAGATATAACTTGGTCTATTCACGTCTTTACCTTACGAAACGTGGCACGATGGCTCAACTAGCTAGTTAGACTTTTAAGAGCACTCAATAGAGTACAAAGGTTCACATTGATGCTTTGGAGTTGTTCAACTCTCTCCACAGAGGAGCTTTTCACGTTTTTATACAATTTGAGACATAACTAGGTCTATTCACGTCTTTACCTTACGAAATGTGTCACGAAGGTGAAACTAGCAAGTTAGACTTTTCAGAGCACTCAATAGAGTACAACGGTCCACATTGATGCTTTGGAGTTGTTCAACTCTCTCCACAGAGGAGCTTTTCACGTTTTTATAGAATTTGAGACATAACTAGGTCTATTCGCGTCTGTACCTTACGAAACGTGGCACGAAGGTGAAACTAGCAAGTTAGACTTTTAAGAGCACTCAATAGAGTACAACGGTCCACATTGATGTTTTGGAGTTGTTCAACTCTCTCCACAGAGGAGCTTTTCACGTTTTTGTGCAATTTGAGACATAACTTGGTCTATTCGCGTCTTTACCTTACGGAACGTGGCACGAAGGCTCGACTAGCAAGTTAGACTTTTAACAGCACGAAATAGAGTACAATAGTCCGCATTGAGGCTTCGGAATTGCTCAACTCTCTCCATAGAGGAGCTTTTCACGTCTTCGAGAAATTTGAGACATAACTTGGTCTATTCACGTCTTTACCTTAGGAAACGTGGCCCGATGGCTCAACTAGCTAGTTAGACTTTAAGGAGCACTTAATAGAGTACAATGGCCCACATTGATGCTTTGGAATTGCTCAACACTCTCCATGAGGAGCTTTTCTCGTTTTTGTGCAATTTCAAACATAACTTGGTCTATTCGGATCTTTACCTTACGACACGTGGCACGAAGGCTCAAGTAGCAAGTTAGACTTTTAAGAGCACTCAATAGAGTACAATGGTCCACATTGATGCTTTGGAGTTGTTCAACTCTCTCCACAGAGGAGCTTTTCACGTTTTTGTGCAATTTGAGACATAACTTGGTCTATCCGCGTCTTTACCTTACGAAACGCGGCACGAAGGCGAAACTAGGAAGTTCGAATTTTAAGAGCACTCAATAGAGTACAACGGTCCACATTGATGCTTTGGAGTTGTTCAATTCTCTCCACAGAGGAGCTTTTCACTTTTTGTGCAATTTGAGACATAACTTGGTCTATTCGCGTCCTTACCTTACGGAACGTGGCATGAAGGCTCAACTAGCATGTTAGACTTTGAAGAGCACTAAAGAGAGTACAACAGTCCACATTGAAGCTTTGGAATTGCTCAACTCTCTCCATAGAGGAGCTTTTCATGTCTTGGAGGAATTTGAGACATAACATGGTCTATTCACGTCTTTACCTTACGACACGTGGCACGAAGACTCAAGTAACAAGTTAGACTTTTAGGAGCACTTAATAGAGTACAACGGTCCACATTGATGCTTTGGAGTTGTTCAACTCTCTCCACAGAGGAGCTTTTCACATTTTTGTGCAATTTGAGACATAACTTGGTCCATTCGCGTCTTTACCTTTCGAAACGTGGAACAAAGCCGAAACTAGCAAGTTAGACTTTTAAGAGCACTCAATAGAGTACAACGGACCACATTGAAGCTTTGGAGTTTTTCAACTCTCTCCACAGAGGAGCTTTTCACGTTTTTGTGCAATTTGAGACATAACTTGGTCTATTCGCGTCTTTACCTTACGGAACGTGGCACGAAGGCTCAACTAGCAAGTTAGACTTTTAACAGCACTAAAGAGAGTACAACAGTCCACATTGAGGCTTTGGAATTGCTCAACTCTCTCCATAGAGGGGCTTTTCACGTCTTGGAGCAATTTGAGACATAAGTTGGTCTATTCACGTCTTTACCTTACGACACGTGGCACGAAGGCTCAAGTAGCAAGTTAGACTTTCAAGAGCACTCAATAGAGTACAACGGTCCACATTGATGCTTTGGAGTTGTTCAACTCTCTCCACAGAGGAGCTTTTCACGTTTTTGTCCAATTTGAGACATAACTTGGTCTATCCGCGTCTTTACCTTACGAAACGTGGCACGAAGGCGAAACTAGCAAGTTCGACTTTTAAGAGCACTCAATAGAGTACAACGGTCCACATTGATGCTTTGGAGTTGTTCAACTCTCTCCACATAGGAGCTTTTCACTTTTTGTGCAATTTGAGACATAACTTGGTCTATTCGCGTCTTTACCTTACGGAACGTGGCACGAAGGCTCAACTAGCAAGTTAGACTTTTAACAGCACTAAAGAGAGTACAACAGTCCACATTGAGGCTTTGGAATTGCTCAACTCTCTCCATAGAGGAGCTTTTCACTTCTTGGAGCAATTTGAGACATAACTTGGTATATTCGCGTCTTTACCTTACGAAACGTGGCACGAAGGCGAAACTAGCAAGTTCGACTTTTAAGAGCGCTAAATAGAGTACAAAGGTCCACATTGAAGCTTTGGAGTTTTTCAACTCTCTCCACAGAGGAGCTTTTCACGTTTTTGTGCAATTTGAGACATAACTTGGTCTATTCGCGTCTTTACCTTACGGAAAGTGGCACGAAGGCTCAACTAGCGAGTTGGACTTTTAACAGCACTAAAGAGAGTACAACAGTCCACATTGAGGCTTTGGAATTGCTCAACTCTCTCCATAGAGGAGCTTTTCACGTCTTGGAGCAATTTGAGACATAACTTGGTCTATTCACGTCTTTACCTTACGACACGTGGCACGAAGGCTCAAGTAGCAAGTTAGACTTTTAAGAGCACTCAATAGAGTACAACGGTCCACATTGATGCTTTGGAGTTGTTCAACTCTCTCCACAGAGGAGCTTTTCACATTTTTGTGCAATTTGAGACATTACTTGGTCTATCCGCGTCTTTACCTTACGAAACGTGTCACGAAGGCAAAACTAGCAAGTTAGACTTTTAAGAGCACTCAATAGAGTACAAAGGTCCACATTGATGCTTTGGAGTTGTTCAACCCTCTCCACAGAGGAGCTTTTCACATTTTTGTGCAATTTGAGACGTTACTTGGTCCATCCGCGTCTTTACCTTACGAAACATGGCACGAAGGCTCAACTAGCAAGTTAGACTTTTAACAGCACTAAAGAGAGTACAACGGTCCACATTGAGGCTTTGGAATTGCTCAACTCTCTCCATAGACGAGCTTTTCACGTCTTTGAGCAATTTGAGACATAACTTGGTCTATTCACGTCTTTGACTTACGACAAGTGGCACGAAGGCTCAAGTTGCAAGTTAAAATTTTAAGAGCACTCAATAGAGTACAAAGGTCCACATTGATGCTTTGGAGTTGTTTAACTCCCTCCATAAAGGAGCTTTTCACGTTTTCGTGCAATTTGAGACATAAGTTGGTGTATTCGCGTCTTTACCTTACGAAACGTGGTACAAAGGCTCAACTAGCAAGTTTGAATTTTAAGAGCACTCAATAGAGTACAACGGTCCACTTTGAGGCTTTGGAGTTGTTCAACTCTCTCCACAGAGGAGCTTTTCATCTTTTTGTGCAATTTGAGACATAACTTAGTGTATTCGCGTCTTTACCTAATGAAACGTGGCACGAAGGCGAAACTTGCAAGTTAGACTTTTTAGAGCACTCAATAGAGTACAACGGTCCACATTGACGCTTTGGAGTTGTTCAATTCTCTACACAGAGGAGCTTTTCACGTCCTGGAGTAATTTGAGACATAACTTGGTCTATTCACGTCTTTACCTTACGACACGTGGCACGAAGACTCAAGTAGCAAGTTTGACTTTTAAGAGCACTCAATGGAGTACAAAGGTCCACATTGATGCTTTGGAGTTGTTCCACTCTCTCCACAGAGGAGCTTTTCACCTTTTTGTGCAATTTGAGACATAACTTGGTCTATTCACGTTTTTACCTTACGAAACGTGCCACGAAGGCGAAACTAGCAAGTTAGACTTTTAAGCGCACTCAATAGAGTACAACGGTCCACATTGATGCTTTGGAGTTGTTCAACTCTCTCCACAGAAGAGCTTTTCACATTTTTGTGCAATTTGAGACATTACTTGGTCTATCCGCGTCTTTACCTTACGAAACGTGGCACGAAGGCGAAACTACCAAGTTAGACTTTTAAGAGCACTCAATAGAGTACAACGGTCCACATTGATGCTTTAACGTGGCACGAAGGCAAAACTAGCAGGTTAGACTTTTATGAGTACTAAATAGAGTACAACGGTCCACAATGAGGCTTTGGAATTGCTCAACACTCTCCATAGAGGAGCTTTTCACGTTTTTGTGCAATTTGAGAGATAACTTGGTCTATTCGCGTCTTTACCTTATGAAACGTGCCACGAAGGCTCAACTAGCTAGTTAAACTTTTAAAACCACTAAATAGAGTACAACGGTCCACATTGATGCTTTGGAATTGCTCAACTCTCTCCATAGAGGAGCTTTTCATGTTTTTGTGCAATTTGAGACATAACATGGTCTATTCGCGTATTTACCTTACGAAACGTGGCACGAAGGCAAAACTAGCAAGTTAGATTTTTAAGAATACTAAATAGAGTACAACGGTCCACAATGAGGCTTTGGAATTGCTCAACTCTCTCCATAGAAGAGCTTTTCACGTTTTTGTGCAATTTGAGACATAACATGGTCTATTCACGTCTTTACCTTACGAAACGTGGCACGAAGGCAAAACTAGCAAGTTAGACTTTTAAGAGTACTAAATAGAGTACAACGGTCCACAATGAGGCTTTGGAATTGCTGAACTCTCTCCATAGAGGAGCTTTTCATGTTTTTGTGCAAGTTGAGACATAACTTGGTCTATTCGTGTCTTTTCCTTATGAAACGTAGCACGAAGGCTCAACTAGCTAGTTAGACTTTTAAGAGCACTAAATAGAGTACAACGGTCCACATTGATGCTTTGGAATTGCTCAACTATCTTCATAGAGGAGCTTTTCACGTCTTTGTGCAATTTGAGACATAACATGGTCTATTCGCGTCTTTAACTTACGAAACGTGGCACGAAGGCAAAACTAGCAGGTTAGACTTTTATGAGTACTAAATAGAGTACAACGGTCCACAATGAGGCTTTGGAATTGCTCAACACTCTCCATAGAGGAGCTTTTCACGTTTTTGTGCAATTTGAGAGATAACTTGGTCTATTCGCGTCTTTACCTTACGAAACGTGCCACGAAGGCTCAACTAGCTAGTTAGACTTTTAAAACCACTAAAAAGAGTACAACGGTCCACATTGATGCTTTGGAATTGCTCAACTCTCTCCATAGAGGAGCTTTTCATGTTTTTGTGCAAGTTGAGACATAACTTGGTCTATTCGTGTCTTTACCTTACGAAACGTGGCACGAAGGCTCAACTAGCTAGTTAGACTTTTAAAAGCACTAAATAGAGTACAACGGTCCACAATGAGGCTTTGGAATTGCTCAACTCTCTCCATATAGGAGCTTTTCACGTTTTTGTGCAATTTGAGACATAACTTGGTCTATTCGCGTCTTTACCTTACGAAACGTGGCACGAAGGCTCAACTGGCTAGTTAGACTTGCAAAAGCACTAAATAGAGTACAACGGTCCACATTGATGCTTTGGAATTGCTCAACTCTCTCCATAGAGAAGCTTTTCATGTTTTTGTGCAAGTTGAGACATAACTTGGTCTATTCGTGTCTTTACCTTACGAAACGTGGCACGAAGGCTCAACTAGCTAGTTATACTTTTAAGAGCACTAAATAGAGTACAACGGTCCACATTGATGCTTTGGAATTGCTCAACTCTCTCCATAGAGGAGCTTTTCACGTCTTTGTGCAATTTGAGACATAACATGGTCTATTCGCGTCTTTACCTTACGAAACGTGGCACGAAGGCAAAACTAGCAAGTTAGAATTTTAAGAGTACTAAATAGAGTACAACGGTCCACAATGAGGCTTTGGAATTGCTCAACTCTCTCCATAGAGGAGCTTTTCACGTTTTTGTGCAATTTGAGACATAACTTGGTCTATTCGCGTCTTTACCTTAGGAAACGTGGCACGAAGGCTCAACTAGCTAGTTAGACTTCTAAAACCACTAAATAGAGTACAACGGTCCACATTGATGCTTTGGAATTGCTCAACTCTCTCCATAGAGGAGCTTTTTATGTTTTTGTGCAAGTTGAGACATAACTTGGTCTATTCGTGTCTTTACCTTACGAAACGTAGCACGAAGGCTCAACTAGCTAGTTAGACTTTTAAGAGCACTAAATAGAGTACAACGGTCCACATTGATGCTTTGGAATTGCTCAACTCTCTGCATAGAGGAGCTTTTCACGTCTTTGTGCAATTTGAGACATAACATTGTCTATTCGCGTCTTTACCTTACGAAACGTGGCAGGAAGGCAAAACTAGCAAGTTAGATTTTTAAGAGTACTAAATAGAGTACAACGGTCTACAATGAGGCTTTGGAATTGCTCAACTCTCTCCATAGAGGAGCTTTTCACGTTTTTGTGCAATTTGAGACATAACTTTGTCTATTCGCATCTTTACCTTACGAAACGTGGCACGAAGGCTCAACTAGCTAGTTAGACTTTTAAAACCACTAAATAGAGTACAACGGTCCACATTGATGCTTTGGAATTGCTCAACTCTCTCCATAAAGGAGCTTTTCACGTTTTTGTGCAAGTTGAGACATAACTTGGTCTATTCGTGTCTTTACCTTACGAAACGTGGCACGAAGGCTCAACTAGCTAGTTAGACTTTTAAGAGCACTAAATAGAGTACAACGGTCCACAATGAGGCTTTGGAATTGCTCAACTCTCTCCATATAGGAGCTTTTCACGTTTTTGTGCAATTTGAGACATAACTTGGTCTATTCGCGTCTTTACCTTACGAAACGTGGCACGAAAGCTCAACTGGCTAGTTAGACTTGTAAAAGCACTAAATAGAGTACAACGGTCCACATTGATGCTTTGGAATTGCTCAACTCTCTCCATAAAGGAGCTTTTCATGTTTTTGTGCAAGTTGAGACATAACTTGGTCTATTCGTGTCTTTTCCTTATGAAACGTAGCACGAAGGCTCAACTAGCTAGTTAGACTTTTAAGAGCACTAAATAGAGTACAACGGTCCACATTGATGCTTTGGAATTGCTCAACTATCTTCATAGAGGAGCTTTTCACGTCTTTGTGCAATTTGAGACATAACATGGTCTATTCGCGTCTTTAACTTACGAAACGTGGCACGAAGGCAAAACTAGCAGGTTAGACTTTTATGAGTACTAAATAGAGTACAACGGTCCACAATGAGGCTTTGGAATTGCTCAACACTCTCCATAGAGGAGCTTTTCACGTTTTTGTGCAATTTGAGAGATAACTTGGTCTATTCGCGTCTTTACCTTACGAAACGTGCCACGAAGGCTCAACTAGCTAGTTAGACTTTTAAAACCACTAAAAAGAGTACAACGGTCCACATTGATGCTTTGGAATTGCTCAACTCTCTCCATAGAGGAGCTTTTCATGTTTTTGTGCAAGTTGAGACATAACTTGGTCTATTCGTGTCTTTACCTTACGAAACGTGGCACGAAGGCTCAACTAGCTAGTTAGACTTTTAAAAGCACTAAATAGAGTACAACGGTCCACAATGAGGCTTTGGAATTGCTCAACTCTCTCCATATAGGAGCTTTTCACGTTTTTGTGCAATTTGAGACATAACTTGGTCTATTCGCGTCTTTACCTTACGAAACGTGGCACGAAGGCTCAACTGGCTAGTTAGACTTGTAAAAGCACTAAATAGAGTACAACGGTCCACATTGATGCTTTGGAATTGCTCAACTCTCTCCATAGAGAAGCTTTTCATGTTTTTGTGCAAGTTGAGACATAACTTGGTCTATTCGTGTCTTTACCTTACGAAACGTGGCACGAAGGCTCAACTAGCTAGTTATACTTTTAAGAGCACTAAATAGAGTACAACGGTCCACATTGATGCTTTGGAATTGCTCAACTCTCTCCATAGAGGAGCTTTTCACGTCTTTGTGCAATTTGAGACATAACATGGTCTATTCGCGTCTTTACCTTACGAAACGTGGCACGAAGGCAAAACTAGCAAGTTAGAATTTAAAGAGTACTAAATAGAGTACAACGGTCCACAATGAGGCTTTGGAATTGCTCAACTCTCTCCATAGAGGAGCTTTTCACGTTTTTGTGCAATTTGAGACATAACTTGGTCTATTCGCGTCTTTACCTTATGAAACGTGGCACGAAGGCTCAACTAGCTAGTTAGACTTCTAAAACCACTAAATAGAGTACAACGGTCCACATTGATGCTTTGGAATTGCTCAACTCTCTCCATAGAGGAGCTTTTTATGTTTTTGTGCAAGTTGAGACATAACTTGGTCTATTCGTGTCTTTACCTTACGAAACGTAGCACGAAGGCTCAACTAGCTAGTTAGACTTTTAAGAGCACTAAATAGAGTACAACGGTCCACATTGATGCTTTGGAATTGCTCAACTCTCTGCATAGAGGAGCTTTTCACGTCTTTGTGCAATTTGAGACATAACATTGTCTATTCGCGTCTTTACCTTACGAAACGTGGCAGGAAGGCAAAACTAGCAAGTTAGATTTTTAAGAGTACTAAATAGAGTACAACGGTCTACAATGAGGCTTTGGAATTGCTCAACTCTCTCCATAGAGGAGCTTTTCACGTTTTTGTGCAATTTGAGACATAACTTTGTCTATTCGCATCTTTACCTTACGAAACGTGGCACGAAGGCTCAACTAGCTAGTTAGACTTTTAAAACCACTAAATAGAGTACAACGGTCCACATTGATGCTTTGGAATTGCTCAACTCTCTCCATAAAGGAGCTTTTCACGTTTTTGTGCAAGTTGAGACATAACTTGGTCTATTCGTGTCTTTACCTTACGAAACGTGGCACGAAGGCTCAACTAGCTAGTTAGACTTTTAAGAGCACTAAATAGAGTACAACGGTCCACAATGAGGCTTTGGAATTGCTCAACTCTCTCCATATAGGAGCTTTTCACGTTTTTGTGCAATTTGAGACATAACTTGGTCTATTCGCGTCTTTACCTTACGAAACGTGGCACGAAAGCTCAAATGGCTAGTTAGACTTGTAAAAGCACTAAATAGAGTACAACGGTCCACATTGATGCTTTGGAATTGCTCAACTCTCTCCATAAAGGAGCTTTTCATGTTTTTGTGCAAGTTGAGACATAACTTGGTCTATTCGTGTCTTTACCTTACGAAACGTGGCACGAAGGCTCAACTAGCTAGTTAGACTTTTAAGAGCACTAAATAGAGTACAACAGTCCACATTGATGCTTTGGAATTGCTCAACTCTCTCCATAGAGGAGCTTTTCACGTCTTTGTGCAATTTGAGACATAACATGGTCTATTCGCGTCTTTACCTTACAAAACGTGGCACGAAGGCAAAACTAGCAAGTTAGACTTTTAAGAGTACTAAATAGAGTACAACGGTCCACAATGAGGCTTTGGAATTGCTCAACTCTCTCCATAGAGAAGCTTTTCACGTTTTTGTGCAATTTGAGACATAACTTGGTCTATTCGCGTCTTTACCTTACGAAACGTGGCACGAAGGCTCAACTAGCTAGTTAGACTTCTAAAACCACTAAATAGAGTACAACGGTCCACATTGATGCTTTGGAATTGCTCAACTCTCTCCATGGAGGAGCTTTTCATGTTTTTGTGCAAGTTGAGACATAACTTGGTCTATTCGTGTCTTTACCTTACGAAACGTAGCACGAAGGCTCAACTAGCTAGTTAGACTTTTAAGAGCACTAAATAGAGTACAACAGTCCACATTGATGCTTTGGAATTGCTCAACTCTCTGCATAGAGGAGCTTTTCACGTCTTTGTGCAATTTGAGACATAACATTGTCTATTCGCGTCTTTACCTTACGAAACGTGGCACGAAGGCAAAACTAGCAAGTTAGATTTTTAAGAGTACTAAATAGAGTACAACGGTCCACAATGAGGCTTTGGAATTGCTCAACTCTCTCCATAGAGGAGCTTTTCACGTTTTTGTGCAATTTGAGACATAACTTTGTCTATTCGCATCTTTACCTTACGAAACGTGGCACGAAGGCTCAACTAGCTAGTTAGACTTTTAAAACCACTAAATAGAGTACAACGGTCCACATTGATGCTTTGGAATTGCTCAACTCTCTCCATAGAGGAGCTTTTCATGTTTTTGTGCAAGTTGAGAAATAACTTGGTCTATTCGTGTCTTTACCTTACGAAACGTGGCACGAAGGGTCAACTAGCTAGTTAGACTTTTAAGAGCACTAAATAGAGTACAACGGTCCACAATGAGGCTTTGGAATTGCTCAACTCTCTCCATTGAGGAGCTTTTTGTAGGACCTAGGCGACACAAGAGGGGGAGGGGGTGAATTGTGTCCCCAAATTGCAACTGGGAATCCCCTTACTTTTAAACAGCAAATAGACCACAAAGACAAAGACACAAAGTACAGAAGTTGGTCTTTACTAGTATAGCCCTAACCGGTTGAAATCAATTTCAGTTTCAGATGAAATATCTTAATCCAAAATGATAGGACAAGTAGGACACAACTATATAAGATGTATATAAACGAATATATATGATATAAGATGCTAGGATTCAAGTAATCAACACACTAATTCAGAATTTCATAAACTAGGTTAAAGGGGCTGAAATATCAATATTAAGAACAATATATTTAGATGTGAACCGAAAATCAAGCTTTAACTCTAAACCTGATACCAACTGAAATTAGAGCATAATAAGTACCAGATTATGAAAACAGTTCAGAATATCAATATTAGAATGCTTAGAAAAGTTCTGACCAATATAAACACAAAATGGGCGGATTTGATTTTGCAAGTAATGAGTATAGAAATGAACTTTTAAATTCAAGTCACCCAAAATTATCACAAGATAATCGAATGATCAAGAATTATGAATGGCAGGATTGAACAGGTAAATAATCAAAGCATGCAAAACAATAAACAAGCAAAAAGTAAAGCACACGATGATTTATAGTAGTTCGGAGCACCCTCCTACATCTACTACCTAAGCACCCTTGCTTAGGATTTTCAAATCCACTAGGATAAATAGTTTCCTCAAGAAACCAACAACTCACAGAGGGTTTTTACAAGTCACCCTTAAACTTTTCACAACCTCACAAGGTAAGGGATACAATTTTAGGCTCTAGGTTCCACTCTAGTGTTTAATCAACAAGGTTTGAGGGAACTCTCACAAATTTGACAAAGGCTCACAGGTAGGATTGAAATATAAAGTGTCGGAGAGCTTTGTAGTAACAACAATATATGCTTGTAGAACTAGACTTGGAAGACTTGGCTTTTTGCTGGAGAGAAAGAGAGCTTGAGAGAATAGGCTATGTAGCTTGTAGCAAGTCTTGTGTCTTCTCCTCTTGTATGGATGGCTATTTATAGGAAAGCCAGGTAGAGATAGTTGAGAGCATCCCTTGATCTTCTCATCTTCACTTGAACTTTGAATTTGAATGTAGTTTTTTTTTTTGAAAACAAACTTGATATTCTCCTTTTATAGTGCAACAGCCTCTCTTTGAACAATGCTGCCAACAAACTTGATTTCCTCCATTCAAATGTATCAGTCTCTTGTCTTTGAATGTAGACAACATACTTGGCCATGTTCACCCAAGATTTTCGTCCATTTAAGTCTCTTGTTGAAGAATTGCAACCACTTGATCATAACAACTCCATTTTGACTTGAATGAGATCTTTACCAACATGACTTTTGAAATTGGCTTCATCTTCTTTCAAATTTCAACCAATCAAAGCTCCTTTGAAGATATCTCCTCAGCTTCAACTTTGAAAATTTGATTTCAAGGGCTTGAATCTCTCTCTTGGTTATCTCCTCATAAGTTGCAACAAACTTTGATTTTGATCTTCAAAAAATACAGCAACACATCTTGAACCTAACCACATTCTTGTTCTTGCACACTGAATTTCAAAAATCATGCAACAACCTTGACTTGATTTTGAATTTCGAATTTCGAATCTCCAACTTTGAATTTCGAATCCTCTCTTTAAATTTTGAATGTAGTTTGTTGAAATCTCCATCAAATACTCTCCATAAAGTGCTTGTCTGAAATTGACACAGCTTGTCCTAATTGGACACACCTTGTCTGAAATGAACACTTCTTGTCTGAATTGGACATTTTCAACATTCACCTTCTAGTGGATTTGCAAGAGTGCTTAGGATTTTCATAGCTTGTCCTAAGTCTTACAAGACTATTCTTGGACAGCCGGATTACTACGACTCTTGTCTTAACCTGAAAAACCTTAAGATATGCTTGTAAGCTCATTTGAGCTTCATGCTTGAACCATAGGTTAGTTGAGTTCAAATAATCAAAATTTGAGCATACAACATCATAATATATATGTAATTATGTACATATAAGTTTCCAGCTCAAACAAATATCATTTAGTCACATAAGCACTCAATTAAGACAAATAAACATAATTTTCGGATATGAACTAGGGCACAGCTTTTCAGCTACTAAACGGCAGAATTTGTTATTCATTCCTTCAAGTAAAATGTTCCTTATGATGTGATTAATGTCTCTTTAAAAATTCAGCTCATTTAGATGTCATTTGATATAAAAACGATCGTTGAGTTCACAACTAGTTTTAAAACACTTGAATGAAAAACCAATTAAGAGAAGTCTCAAATTCAATCAATTTACCATCAAATTCATCACAAAGATCATGTTATCAAATAGCATAACATGATACAATCATCAAAACAAAAATGTAAGACCTTCGGTCCAACACTTTTCACGTTTTTGTGCAATTTGAGACATAACTTGGTCTATTCGCGTCTTTACCTTACGAAACGTGGCACGATGGCTCAACTAGCTAGTTAGACTTGTAAAGCACTAAATAGAGTACAACGGTCCACATTGATGCTTTGTAATTGTTCAACTCTCTCCACAGAGGAGCTTTTGACGTTTTTGTGTAATTTGAGACATAACTTGGTCTATTCGCATCTTTACCTTACGAAACGCGGCACGAAGGCTCAACTAGCTGGTTAGACTTTTAAGAGCACTAAATAGAGTACAACGGTCCACATTGATATGTTGGAATTGCTCAACTCTCTCCATAGAGAAGCTTTTCACGTTTTTGTGCAATTTGAGACATAACTTGGTCTATTCACGTCTTTACCTTACGAAACTCGGCACGAAGGCTTAACTAGCTGGTTAGACTTTTAAGAGCACTAAATAGAGTACAATGGTCCACATTGATGCTTTGGAATTGCTCAACTCTCTCCATAGAGGAGATTTTCACGTTTTTGTGCAATTTGAGACATAACTTGGTCTATTCGCGTCTTTACCTTACGAAACCTGGCACGAAGCCTCAACTAGCTAGTTAGACTTTTAAGACCACTAAATAGAGTACAACGGTCCACATTGATGCTTTGGAATAGCTTAAGTCTCTCCATAGAGGAGCTTTTCACGTTTTTGTGCAATTTCAAACATAACTTGGTCTACTCGCATCTTTACCTTACGAAACGTGGCATGAAGGCTCAACTAGCAAGTTAGACTTTTAAGAGCACTAAATAGAGTACAACGGTCCACATTGATGCTTTGGAATTGTTCAACTCTCTCCACAGATGAGCTTTTCACGTTTTTGTGCAACTTGAGACATAACTTGGTCTATTTGTGTCTTTACCCTACGAAACGCGGCACGAAGGCTCAGCTAGCTATTTGGACTTTTAAGAACACTAAATAGAGTACAACGGTCGACATTGAGGCTTTGGAATTGCTCAACTCTCTCCATAGAGGAGCTTTTCACGTTTTTGTGCAATTTGAGACATAACATGGTCTATTCGCGTCTTTACCTTAAGAAACGTGGCACGAAATCTCAACTAGCTAGTTAGACTTTTAAGAGCACTAAATATAATACAACGGTCCACATGGATGCTTTGGAATTGCTCAACTCTCTCCATAGAGAAGCTTTTCACGTTTTTGTGCAATTTGAGACATAACATGGTCTATTCGCGTCTTTACCTTAAGAAACGTGGCACGAATGCTCAACTAGCTAGTTAGACTTTTAAGAGCACTAAATAGAGTACAACGGTCCACATTGATGCTTTGGAATTGCACAACTCTCTCCATAGAGGAGCTTTTCACGTTTTTGTGCAATTTCAAACATAACTTGGTCTACTCGCATCTTTACCTTAAGAACGTGGCACGAAGGCTCAACTAGCAAGTTAGACTTTTAAGAGCACTAAATAGAGTACAACGGTCCACATTGATGGTTTGGAATTGTTCAACTCTCTCCACAGAGGACCTTTTAACGTTTTTGTGCAATTTGAGACATAACTTGGTCTATTCGCGTCTTTACCTTACGAAACGCGGCACGAAGGCTCAATTAGCTGGATAGACTTTTAAGAGCACTAAATAGAGTACAACGGTCCACATTTATGCTTTGGCATTGCTCAACTCTCTCCATAGAGGAGCTTTTCATGTTTTTGTGCAATTTGAGACATAACATGGTCTATTCGCGTCTTTACCTTACGAAACCTGGCACGAAGGCTCAACTAGCTAGTTAGACTTTTAAGAACACTAAATAGAGTACAACGGTCGACATTGAGGCTTTGGAATTGCTCAACTCTCTCCATAGAGGAGCTTTTCACGTTTTTGTGCAATTTGAGACATAACATGGTCTATTCGCGTCTTTACCTTACGAAACGTGGCACGAAGGCTCAAATAGCTAGTTAGAATTTTAAGAGCACTAAATAGAGTACAACGGTGCACATTGATGCTTTGGAATTGCTCAACTCTCTCCATAGAGGAGCTTTTCACGTTTTTGTGTAATTTCAAACATAACTTGGTCTACTCGCATCTTTACCTTACGAAACGTGGCACGAAGGCTCAACTAGCAAGTTAGACTTTTAAGAGCACTAAATAGAGTACAATGGTCCACATTGATGCTTTGGAATTTTTCAACTCTCTCCACAGAGGAGCTTTTCACGTTTTTGTGCAATTTGAGACATAACATGGTCTATTCGCGTCTTTACCTTAAGAAACGTGGCACGAAGGCTCAAATAGCTAGTTAGAATTTTAAGAGCACTAAATAGAGTACAACGGTCCACATTGATGCTTTGGAATTGCTCAACTCTCTCCATATAGGAGCTTTTCACGTTTTTGTGCAATTTCAAACATAACTTGGTCTACTCGCATCTTTACCTTAAGAAACGTGGCACGAAGGCTCAACTAGCAAGTTAGACTTTTAAGAGCACTAAATAGAGTACAACGGTCCACATTGATGGTTTGGAATTGTTCAACTCTCTCCACAGAGGAGCTTTTAACGTTTTTGTGCAATTTGAGAAATAACTTGGTCTATTCGCGTCTTTACCTTACGAAACGCGGCACGAAGGCTCAATTAGCTGGATAGACTTTTAAGAGCACTAAATAGAGTACAACGGTCCACATTTATGCTTTGGCATTGCTCAACTCTCTCCATAGAGGAGCTTTCATGTTTTTGTGCAATTTGAGACATAACATGGTCTATTCGCGTCTTTACCTTGCGAAACCTGGCACGAAGGCTCAACTAGCTACTTAGACTTTTAAGACCACTAAATAGAGTACAACGGTCCACATTGATGCTTTGGAATTGCTCAACTCTCTCCATAGAGGAGCTTTTCACGTTTTTGTGCAATTTCAAAGATAACTTGGTCTACTCGCAACTTTACCTTACGAAACGTGGCATGAAGGCTCAACTAGCAAGTTTAGACTTTTAAGAGCACTAAATAGAGTACAACGGTCCACATTGATGCTTTGGAATTGTTCAACTCTCTCCACAGAAGAGCTTTTCACGTTTTTGTGTAATTTGAGACATAGCTTGGCCTATTTGTGTCTTTACCTTACGAAACGCGGCACGAAGGCTCAGCTACCTAGTTAGACTTTCAAGAGCACTAAATAGAGTACAACGGTCCACATTGAGGCTTTGGAATTGCTGAACTCTCTCCATAGAAGAGCTTTTCACGTTTTTGTGCAATTTGAGACATAACATGGTCTATTCGCGTCTTTACCTTACGAAACGTGGCACGAAGGCTCAAATAGCTAGTTAGAATTTTAAGAGCACTAAATAGAGTACAACGGTCCACATTGATGGTTTGGAATTGTTCAACTCTCTCCACAGAGGAGCTTTTAACGTTTTTGTGCAATTTGAGACATAACTTGGTCTATTCGCGTTCTTTACCTTACGAAACGCGGCACGAGGGCTCAATTAGCTGGATAGACTTTTAAGAGCACTAAATAGAGTACAACGGTCCACATTTATGCTTTGGCATTGCTCAACTCTCTCCATAGAGGAGCTTTTCATGTTTTTGTGCAATTTGAGACATAACATGGTCTATTCGCGTCTTTACCTTACGAAACCTGGCACGAAGGCTCAACTAGCTAGTTAGACTTTTAAGACCACTAAATAGAGTACAACGGTCCACATTGATGCTTTGGAATTGCTCAACTCTCTCCATAGAGGAGCTTTTCACGTTTTTGTGCAATTTCAAAGATAACTTGGTCTACTCGCAACTTTACCTTACGAAACGTGGCATGAAGGCTCAACTAGCAAGTTAGACTTTTAAGAGCACTAAATAGAGTACAACGGTCCACATTGATGCTTTGGAATTGTTCAACTCTCTCCACAGAAGAGCTTTTCACGTTTTTGTGTAATTTGAGACATAGCTTGGCCTATTTGTGTCTTTACCTTACGAAACGCGGCACGAAGGCTCAGCTACCTAGTTAGACTTTTAAGAGCACTAAATAGAGTACAACAGTCCACATTGAGGCTTTGGAATGCTGAACTCTCTCCATAGAAGAGCTTTTCACGTTTTTGTGCAATTTGAGACATAACATGGTCTATTCGCGTCTTTACCTTACGAAACGTGGCACGAAGGCTCAAATAGCTAGTTAGAATTTTAAGAGCACTAAATAGAGTACAACGGTGCACATTGATGCTTTGGAATTGCTCAACTCTCTCCATAGAGGAGCTTTTCACGTTTTTGTGTAATTTCAAACATAACTTGGTCTACTCGCATCTTTACCTTACGAAACGTGGCACGAAGGCTCAACTAGCAAGTTAGACTTTTAAGAGCAGTAAATAGAGTACAATGGTCCACATTGATGCTTTGGAATTTTTCAACCTCTCTCCATAGAGGAGCTTTTCACGTTTTTGTGCAATTTGAGACATACATGGTCTATTCGCGTCTTTACCTTAAGAAACGTGGCACGAAGGCTCAAATAGCTAGTTAGAATTTTAAGAGCACTAAATAGAGTACAACGGGTCCACATTGATGCTTTGGAATTGCTCAACTCTCTCCATATAGGAGCTTTTCACGTTTTTGTGCAATTTCAAACATAACTTGGTCTACTCGCATCTTTACCTTACGAAACGTGGCACGAAGGCTCAACTAGCAAGTTAGACTTTTAAGAGCACTAAATAGAGTACAATGGTCCACATTGATGTTTTGGAATTTTTCAACTCTCTGCATAGAGGAGCTTTTCACATTTTTATGCAATTTGAGACATAACTTGGTCTATTCACGTATTTACCTTACGAAACGCGGTACGAAGGCACAAATAGCTGGTTAGACTTTTAAGAGCACTAAATAGATTACAACGGTCCATATTGATGCTTTGGAATTGCTCAACTCTCTCCATAGAGAAGCTTTTCACGTTTTTGTGTAATTTCAGACATAACATGGTCTATTCGCGTCTTTACCTTAAGAAACGTGGCACGAAGGCTCAACTAGCTAGTTAGACTTTTAAGAGCACTAAATAGAGTACAACAGTCCACATTGAGGCTTTGGAATTGCTGAACTCTCTCCATAGAAGAGCTTTTCACGTTTTTGTGGCAATTTGAGACATAACATGGTCTATTCGCGTCTTTACCTTACGAAACGTGGCACGAAGGCTCAAATAGCTAGTTAGAATTTTAAGAGCACTAAATAGAGTACAACGGTGCACATTGATGCTTTGGAATTGCTCAACTCTCTCCATAGAGGAGCTTTTCACGTTTTTGTGTAATTTCAAACATAACTTGGGTCTACTCGCATCTTTACCTTACGAAACGTGGCACGAAGGTTCAACTAGCAAGTTAGACTTTTAAGAGCACTAAATAGAGTACAATGGTCCACATTGATGCTTTGGAATTTTTCAACTCTCTCCACAGAGGAGCTTTTCACGTTTTTGTGCAATTTGAGACATAACATGGTCTATTCGCGTCTTTACCTTAAGAAACGTGGCACGAAGGCTCAAATAGCTAGTTAGAATTTTAAGAGCACTAAATAGAGTACAACGGTCCACATTGATGCTTTGGAATTGCTCAACTCTCTCCATATAGGAGCTTTTCACGTTTTTGTGCAATTTCAAACATAACTTGGTCTACTCGCATCTTTACCTTACGAAACGTGGCACGAAGGCTCAACTAGCAAGTTAGACTTTTAAGAGCACTAAATAGAGTACAATGGTCCACACTGATGTTTTGGAATTTTTCAACTCTCTCCCATAGAGGTGGTTTTCACGTTTTTGTGCAATTTCAAACATAACTTGGTCTACTCGCATCTTTACCTTACGAAACGTGGCACGAAGGCTCAACTAGCTAGTTAGACTTTTAATTGCACTAAATAGAGTACAACTGTCCACATTGATGCTTTGGAATTGCTCAACTCTCTCCATAGAGGTGGTTTTCACGTTTTTGTGCAATTTCAAACATAACTTGGTCTACTCGCATATTTACCTTACGAAAACGTGGCATGAAGGCTCAACTAGCAAGTTAGACTTTTAAGAGCACTAAATAGAGTACAACGGTCCACATTGATGCTTTGGGAATTGTTCAACTCTCTCCACAGAAGAGATTTTCACGTTTTTGTGTAATTTGAGACATAACTTGGCCTCTTCGCGTCTTTACCTTACGAAACGTGCCACGAATGCTCAACTAGCTAGTTAGACTTTTAAAACCACTAAATAGAGTACAACGGTCCACATTGATGCTTTGGAATTGCTCAACTCTCTCCATAGAGGAGCTTTTAACGTTTTTGTGCAATTTGAGACATAACTTGGTCCTATTCGCGTCTTTACCTTAGGAAACGCGGCGCGAAGGCTCAACTAGCTGGATAGACTTTTAAGAGCACTAAATAGAGTACAACGGTGCACATTGATGCTTTGGCATTGCTCAACTCTCTCCATAGGGGAGCTTTTCATGTTTTTGTGCAATTGAGACATAACATGGTCTATTCGCGTCTTTACCTTACGAAACCTGGCACGAAGGCTCAACTAGCTAGTTAGACTTTTAAGACCACTAAATAGAGTACAACGGTCCACATTGACGCCTTGGAATTGCTCAACTCTCTCCATATAGGAGCTTTTCACGTTTTTGTGCAATTTCAAACATAACTTGGTCTACTCGCATCTTTACCTTACGAAACGTGGCACGAAGGCTCAACTAGCAAGTTAGACTTTTAAGAGCACTAAATAGAGTACAATGGTCCACACTGATGTTTTGGAATTTTTCAACTCTCTGCATAGAGGAGCTTTTCACATTTTTTATGCAATTTGAGACATAACTTGGTCTATTCACGTATTTACCTTACGAAACGCGGTACGAAGGCACAAATAGCTGGTTAGACTTTTAAGAGCACTAAATAGATTACAACGGTCCATATTGATGCTTTGGAATTGCTCAACTCTCTCCATAGAGAAGCTTTTCACGTTTTTGTGTAATTTCAGACATAACATGGTCTATTCGCGTCTTTACCTTAAGAAACGTGGCACGAAGGCTCAACTAGCTAGTTAGACTTTTAAGAGCACTAAATAGAGTACAACTGTCCACATTGATGCTTTGGAATTGCTCAACTCTCTCCATAGAGGAGCTTTTCACGTTTTTGTGCAATTTGAGACATAACTTGGCCTCTTCGCGTCTTTACCTTACGAAACGTGCCACGAATGCTCAACTAGCTAGTTAGACTTTTAAAACCACTAAATAGAGTACAACGGTCCACATTGATGCTTTGGAATTGCTCAACTCTCTCCATAGAGGAGCTTTTAACGTTTTTGTGCAATTTGAGACATAACTTGGTCTATTCGCGTCTTTACCTTAGGAAACGCGGCGCGAAGGCTCAACTAGCTGGATAGACTTTTAAGAGCACTAAATAGAGTACAACGGTGCACATTGATGCTTTGGCATTGCTCAACTCTCTCCATAGGGGAGCTTTTCATGTTTTTGTGCAATTTGAGACATAACATGGTCTATTCGCGTCTTTACCTTACGAAACCTGGCACGAAGGCTCAACTAGCTAGTTAGACTTTTAAGACCACTAAATAGAGTACAACGGTCCACATTGACGCCTTGGAATTGCTCAACTCTCTCCATAGAGGAGCTTTTTCACGTTTTTGTGCAATTTCAAAGATAACTTGGTCTACTCGCAACTTTACCTTACGAAACGTGGCATGAAGGCTCAACTAGCAAGTTAGACTTTTAAGAGCACTAAATAGAGTACAACGGTCGACATTGATGGTTTGGAATTGTTCAACTCTCTCCACAGAAGAGCTTTTCACGTTTTTGTGTAATTTGAGACATAACATGGTCTATTCGCGTCTTTACCTTACGAAACGTGGCACGAAGGCTCAACTAGCTAGTTAGACTTTTAAGAGCACTAAATAGAGTACAACGGTCCACATGGATGCTTTGGAATTGCTCAACTCTCTCCATAGAGGAGCTTTTCACGTTTTTGTGCAATTTGAGACATAACATGGTCAATTCGCGTCTTTACCTTAAGAAACGTGGCACGAAGGCTCAAATAGCTAGCTAGAATCTTAAGAGCACTAAATAGAGTACAACCGTCCACATTGATGCTTTGGAATTGCTCAACTCTCTCCATAGAGTAGCTTCTCACGTTGTTGTGCAATTTCAAACATAACTTGGTCTACTCGCATCTTTACCTTACGAAACGTGGCACGAAGGCTCAACTAGCAAGTTAGACTTTTAAGAGCACTAAATAGAGTACAACGGTTCACATTGATGCTTTGGAATTGCTCAACTCTCTCCATAGAGGTGGTTTTCACGTTTTGTGCAATTTCAAACATAACTTGGTCTACTCGCATCTTTACCTTACGAAACGTGGCACGAAGGCTCAACTAGCTAGTTAGACTTTTAATTGCACTAAATAGAGTACAACTGTCCACATTGATGCTTTGGAATTGCTCAACTCTCTCCATAGACGTGGTTTTCACGTTTTTGTGCAATTTCAAACATAACTTGGTCTACTCGCATATTTACCTTACGAAACGTGGCATGAAGGCTCAACTAGCAAGTTAGACTTTTAAGAGCACTAAATAGAGTACAACGGTCCACATTGATGCTTTGGAATTGTTCAACTCTCTCCACAGAAGAGATTTTCACGTTTTTGTGTAATTTGAGACATAACTTGGTCTATTTGTGTCTTTACCTTACGAAACGCGGCACGAAGGCTCAGGTAGCTAGTTAGACTTTTAAGAGCACTAAATAGAGTACAACGGTCCACATTGAGGCTTTGGAATTGCTCAACTCTCTTCATAGAGGAGCTTTTCACGTTTTTGTGCAATTTGAGACATAACATGGTCTATTCACGTCTTTACCTTACGAAACGTGGCACGAAGGCTCAACTAGCTAGTTAGACTTTTAAGAGCACTAAATAGAGTACAACGGTCTACATGGATGCTTTGGAATTGCTCAACTCTCTCCATAGAGGAGCTTTTCACGTTTTTGTGTAATTTGAGACATAACATGGTCAATTCGCGTCTTTACCTTAAGAAACATGGCACGAATGGCTCAAATAGCTAGTTAGACTTTTAAGAGCACTAAATAGAGTACAACGGTACACATGGATGCTTTGGAATTGCTCAACTCTCTCCATAGAGGAGCTTTTCACGTTTTTTGTGCAATTTGAGACATAACATGGTCTATTCACGTCTTTACCTTACGAAACGTGGCACGAAGGCTCAACTAGCTAGTTAGACTTTTAAGAGCACTAAATAGAGTACAACGGTCTACATGGATGCTTTGGAATTGCTCAACTCTCTCCATAGAGGAGCTTTTAACGTTTTTGTGTAATTTGAGACATAACATGGTCAATTCGCGTCTTTACCTTAAGAAACATGGCACGAAGGCTCAAATAGCTAGTTAGACTTTTAAGAGCACTAAATAGAGTACAACGGTACACATGGATGCTTTGGAATTGCTCAACTCTCTCCATAGACGAGCTTTTCACGTTTTTGTGCAATTTGAGACATAACATGGTCTATTCACGTCTTTACCTTACGAAACGTGGCACGAAGGCTCAACTAGCTGGTTAGACTTTTAAGAGCACCAAATAGAGTAGAACATTCCACATTGATGCTTTGGAATTGCTCAACTCTCTCCATAGAGGAGCTTTCACGTTTTTGTGCAATTTGAGACATAACATGGTCAATTCGCGTCTTTACCTTAAGAAACATGGCACGAAGGCTCAAATAGCTAGTTAGACTTTTAAGAGCACATAAATAGAGTACAACGGTCCAAATTGATGCTTTGGAATTGCTCAACTCTCTCCATAGAGGAGCTTTTCACGTTTTTGTGCAATTTGAGACATAACATGGTCTATTCACGTCTTTACCTTACGAAACGTGGCACGAAGGCTCAACTAGCTGGTTAGACTTTTAAGAGCACCAAATAGAGTAGAAATTCCACATTGATGCTTTGGAATTGCTCAACTCTCTCCATAGAGGAGCTTTTCACGTTTTTGTGCAATTTCAAACATAACTTGGTCTACTCGCATCTTTACCATACGAAACGTGGCATGAAGGCTCAACTAGCAAGTTAGACTTTTAAGAGCACTAAATGGAGTACAACGGTCCAAATTTATGCTTTGGAATTGTTCAACTCTCTCCACAGAAGAGCATTTCACGTTTTTTGTGCAATTTGAGACATAACATGGTCTACTCGTGTCTTTACCTTACGAAACGCGGCACGAAGGCTCAACTAGCTAGTTATACTTTAAGAGCACTAAATAGAGTACAACGGTCCACATTGAGGTTTTGGAATTGCTCAACTCTCTCCATAGAGGAGCTTTTCACGTTTTTGTGCAATTTTAGACATAACATGGTCTATTCGCGTCTTTACCTTACGAAACGTGGCACGTAGGCTCAACTAGCTAGTTAGACTTTCAATAGCACTAAATAGAGTACAACGGTCCACATTGATGCTTTGGAATTGATCAACTCTCTCCATAGAGGAGCTTTCAACGTTTTTGTGCAATTTGAGACATAACATGGTCTATTCGCGTCTTTACCTTACGAAAGGTGGCACGAAGGCTCCACTAGTTCGTTAGACTTTTAAGAGCACTAAATAGAGTACAACGGTCCACATGTGATGCTTTGGAAATTGCTCAACTCTCTCCATAGAGGAGCTTTTCACCTTTTTGTGCAATTTCAAAACATAACTTGGTATACTCGCATCTTTACCTTACGAAACGTGGCACGAAGGCTCAACTAGCAAGTTAGACTTTTAAGAGCACTAAATAGAGTACAACGATCCACATTGATGCTTTGGAATTGCTCAACTCTCTGCATAGAGGAGCATTTCACGTTTTTGTGCAATTTGAGACATAACTTGGTCTATTCGCGTCTTTACCTTACGAAACGTGGCACGAAGGCTCAACTAGCTAGTTAGACTTTTAAGAGCACTAAATAGAGGACAACGGTCCATATTGATGCTTTGGAATTCCTCAACTTTCTACATAGAGGAGCTATTCACGTTTTTGTGCAATTTGAGACATAACTTGGTCTACTCGCATCTTTACCATACGAAACGTGGCATGAAAGCACACTAGCAAGTTAGAATTTTAAGAGAACTAATAGAGTACAACGGTCCACATTGATGCTTTGGAATTGTTCAACTCTCTCCACAGAAGAGCTTTTCACGTTTTTGTGCAATTTGAGGACATAACTTGGTCTACTCGTGTCTTTACCTTACGAAACGCGGCACGAGGGCTCAACTAGCTAGTTAGACTTTTAAGAGCACTAAATAGAGTACAACGGTCCACATTGAGGTTTTGGAATTGCTCAACTCTCTCCATAGAGAAGCTTTTCACGTTCTTGTGCAATTTGAGACATAACATGGTCTATTCGCGTCTTTACCTTACGAAACGTGGCACGAAGGCTCAACTAGCAAGTTAGACTTTTAAGAGCACTAAATACAGTACAACGGTCGACATTGATGGTTTGGAATTGTTCAACTCTCTCCACAGAGGAGCTTTCACGTTTTTGTGCAATTTGAGACATAACATGGTCTATTCGCGTCTTTACCTTACGAAATGCGGCACGAAGGCTCAACTAGCTGGTTAGACTTTTAAGAGCACTAAATAGAGTACAATAGTCCACATTGATGCTTTGGAATTGCTCAACTCTCTCCATAGAGAAGCTTTTCTCGTTTTTGTGCAATTTCAAACATAACTTGGTCTACTCGCATCTTTACCTTACGAAACGTGGCATGAAGGCTCAACTTGCAAGTTAGACTTTTAATAGCACTAAATAGAGTACAATGGTCCACATTGATGCTTTGGAATTGTTCAACTCTCTCCACAGAAGAGCATTTCACGTTTTTGTGCAATTTGAGACATAACTTGGTCTACTCGTGTCATTACCTTACGAAACGCGGCACGAAGGCTCAACTAGCTAGTTAGACTTTTAAAAGCACTAAATAGAGTACAACGGTCCACATTGAGGCTTTGGAATTGCTCAACATCTCTCCATAGAGGAGCTTTTCATGTTTTTGTGCAATTTGAGACATAACATGGTCTATTCGCGTCTTTACGTTACGAAATGCGGCACGAAGACTCAACTAGCTGGTTAGACTTTTAAGAGCACTAAATAGAGTATAACAGTCCACGTTGATGCTTTGGAATTGCTCAACTCTCTCCATAGAGGAGCTTTTCACGTTTTTGTGTAATTTGAGACATAACTTGGTCTACTCGCATCTTTACCTTACGAAACGTGGCATGAAGGCTCAAATAGCAAGTTAGACTTTTAAGAGCACTAAATAGAGTACAACGGTCCACATTGATGCTTTGGAATTGTTCAACTCCCTCCACAGAAGAGCTTTTCACGTTTTTGTGCAATTTGAGACATAACTTGGTCTACTCGTGTCTTTACCTTACGAAACGCTGCACGAGGGCTCAACTAGCTAGTTAGACTTTTAAAAGCACTAAATAGAGTACAACGGTCCACATTGAGGCTTTGGAATTGCTCAACTCTCTCCATAGAGGAGCTTTTCACGTTTTTGTGCAATTTCAAACATAACTTGGTCTACTCGCATCTTTACCATACGAAACGTGGCATGAAGGCACAACTAGCAAGTTAGACTTTTAAGAGCACTAAATAGAGTACAACGGTCCACATTGATGCTTTGGAATTGTTCAACTCTCTCCACAGAAGAGCTTTTCACGTTTTTGTGCAATTTGAGACATAACTTGGTCTACTCGTGTCTTTACCTTACGAACAGCTGCACGAAGGCTCAACTAGCTAGTTAGACTTTTAAGAGCACTAAATATAGTACAACGGTCCACATTGAGGTTTTGGAATTGCTCAACTCTCTCCATGGAGGAGCTTTTCACGTTCTTATGCAATTTGAGACATAACATGGTCTATTCGCGTCTTTACCTTACGAAACGTGGCACGAAGGCTCAACTAGCAAGTTAGACTTTTAAGAGCACTAAATACAGTACAACGGTCGACATTGATGGTTTGGAATTGTTCAACTGTCTCCACAGAGGAGCTTTTCACGTTTTTGTGCAATTTGAGACATAACTTGGTCTATTCGCGTCTTTACCTTACGAAACGCGGCACGAAGGCTCAACTAGCTGGTTAGACTTTTAAGAGCACTAAATAGAGTACAACAGTCCACATTGATGCTTTGGAATTGCTCAACTCTCTCCATAGAGGAGCTTTTCACGTTTTTGTGCAATTTCAAACATAACTTGGTCTACTCGCATCTTTACCTTACGAAACGTGGCAGGAAGGCTCAACTAGCATGTTCGACTTTTAAGAGCGCTAAATAGAGTACAACGGTCCACATTGATGCTTTGGAATTGTTCAAATCTCTCCACAGAGGAGCTTTTCACGTTTTTGTGCAATTTGAGACATAACTTGGTCTAGTCGCGTCTTTATCTTACGAAACGCGGCACGAAGGCTCAACTAGCTCGTTAGAATTTTAAGAGCACTAAATAGAGTACAACAGTCCACATTGATGCTTTGGAATTGCTCAACTCTCTCCATGGAGGAGCTTTTCACGTTTTTGTGCAATTTGAGACATAACTTGGTCTACTCGCATCTTTACCTTACGAAACGTGGCATGAAGGCTCAACTAGCAAGTTAGGCTTTTAAGAGCACTAAATAGAGTACAACGGACCACATTGATGTTGAATATATGTTTGAGTGATTACAATGGCATGCTTGATTGAACTTTGATCTATTGATTGTATTGAGAAACATAGGTGCATATGCCTACTTGATTAGTTTATAAATTCAAGACTTATATTAAATTAGTTCAATTGTGCTTATTTGATGATTTGATTATTGAACTAACGTGGACTAATTGCAAGAAACCCTAAAAGGGTTTACATAGCATGTCTTGAGTATGATTTGTGTGTAGGGTGACCAAAACGTAAATTAGTCCTAATGTCATCCTCGACCAACATTAGTGAAGGCTTAATCAGTGTCAAACATGATTAAGAAAGTCAATTTCTTGGTCAACATAAGTCAAGTTTTGCCAAAGATGTCTTGGAGCTTAATTGGGGATCAATTGAAGTAAAATTTACTTTCTAGTCAAAGTCAGAATCAACGGACGTGACGTGGTAGCTGACATGGCATTGTTGACATGGCATTGTTGACATGGCATTGATGACATGGAAAAGAAGACAAGTTAACCATAGTTACATCTTAACTAGAAGACTTGGAGCCAAAAGAGAAGACAATGAAAAGTTAATTTGAAAGGAGGAGACAAGAGGTACAACAAGTCTTATGACAAGTTTTTCTCTTCACATGTGTGGGAAGCTTTATTTCAAAACCATTTCTCTTTCCCACCAAGACACTCCACATCCAATGGATCATATTCTCTCTACATCAAAATCACATTTTAATCCAATGGGCAAAGATTAAAGCTTTATTCTTATCTCTCATACTTTACATCCTATGGCCAAAATTGAATCTTCATTTGATCTAAAGGCCATCATTTATTCCACCTAAGAGACAAACTTTTCTCAAGTCAATTGTTGTATCTTCCAAGATGCCTCTAAAGTCTATATCCATCCAAAAGCCATGATTTACTCCACCTAAAAGACAAACTTTTCTCAAGTCAATTGTTGTATCTTTCAAGGTGGCCTCCAAAGTCTATATCCATCCAAAAGCCATTATTTCTTCCTACCAAAAGAGACTTGTTGTAAACATTTTCCAGAACATAAATTGAGCCTAAACACTTCCATATCCAGCTACTAAAGAGCCAGCTTTTGAGACTAAACTTATCTCATACCCGGCTATTCTTAGAGCCATTTTTGAGCTTGTATTTTGCTGATTGAGTTAGTGTGGTGAGCTACAAACCACACGGTGTGTAGAGTTTGGTGTGGTGAGCTATAAACCACACGGTGTGTAGAGTTTGGTGTGGTGAGCTATAAACCACATGGTGTGTAAAGTTTGGTGTTTGAGCTACAAAAACACTGGTTGTATGAGTTCCGCTTGACTCGGTTGAACAAGCTATAGTGGAGTGTTTGAAATTCCCAAGTGGGACTTGGGGAGTGGAGTAGGCTTGGGTTAAACCGAACCACTATAAATCTCTTTGCCCTTTTTACTTTACAGCAATTTCATTTTAGCATATCATACTTGCATTGCATACTTGAAATTGGACATCTAGGGTGATAGAATCAAGCTTGTGCATACATTTGTTGAATCTGAATTTGTGCTTCATTACAACTTGTTTTTGTGTGTGATATTCATTTTGATCATTTGACTTGATTCTTGTTATTAAGTTTGATGTATGTGATTATCTTTGCATACATTTATATTCAACCTATTTAAATTGCTTCCGCTTAGGGTGAAACTCAATTGAAACAAAAAAGAGGTGACTTAAGTCTAAATTTGACTAAGGACACAATTCACCCCCCCTCTTGTAGTGCCATCCGATCCAACAAGTGGTATCGGAGCTTGTGTTCCCTTGCATATAGAAGTAATTTTCTTGTGCAATATTAGTGATTTATATGATGGCATCTACTAGTGGTAGACATGATCATGTGTTAGAGGGTCAATCTAGTGGTAGACCTCCATTCTTTAATGGAGAAGACTATGACCATTGGAAGATGAGAATGAAACTTTATTTCATGTCTCTTGATATTGATTTATGGTATGTCATAGAGGATGGACCTTATGAGCCTACCATCACCACCAAGATTGGTGATGTCGAAAAAGAGATTTCAAAACCTAGGGATAAATGGGATGAACATGATAAGAAGAAGATGTCTTTAAATGCTAAAGCTATGTCTATCTTGTTTAATACGTTGAATTCAATTGAAGCTAAACATATTTCTACATGTATTTCGGCTAAAGATATGTGGACTAGGTTAGAGATGAAGCATGAGGGAACTAATCAAGTAAAGGAGTCTAAGATTAACATGCTCATGCATTCATATGAATTGTTCACTATGCTTCCATATGAGTCTATTACCGATATGGATATTAGACTAACCAAAATTCTGAATTCTCTTGAATCTTTAGGGAAGACATTCTCCAATCAAGAAAAGGTACAAAAATACTTGAGAAGTCTTCCGGAAGCATGGGATGCCAAAGTGACAGCCATCCAAGAAGCTAAAGATCTCAAAGTTTTGAAGTTGGATGAGCTTGTAGGATCACTTCTGGTATATGAGACAAATTTGAAGGCAAGAGAAGCTCAAAAAGAGGACACCAAAAAGAAGAGCATTGCTTTTGCCTCAAAGGGTGATAGTGGAGATGATTTGAGTGATGAAGAAGTAGCCTTAATGACAAGGAGGTTCAGGAGATACTTGATTAACAAGAAGAAGCAAGGTGGTAGACCTTTTGGCCACTCAAGGAGGGACAACTTCAAATCTGGCCATGGGGATCAAAGCGACTCAAAAGGGAACCATGTGGAGCAAGACAAAGATTTGAGGTGCTTTGAGTGTGGCAAGAAGGGACACATGAAGTATGAGTGTCCAAAGAAGAAAGAAAAGAGCAAGGAGCAATCCAAGAGAGCCTTCAAAGCTACTTGGAGTGATTCGGACTCCGAAAGCTCTTCAAGTGAGGATGAGTTTGCTAGATTTTGCTTGATGGCCAAAGGAAACTCATCCGATCCGGATGAGGAGGTAAATTCTTTTGATCATGATGATGATGATGTGTCTATTGATGATTTGCTTTCCTTACTTAATGACATGAATGCTAAGAATAGGAAAATGCATAAGGAAAAGAAACAATTAAAAAATGAGATTGATTGTTTAAATGTTAAGGTAGAAGAGCATGAAAAGACCATTGATGATCTAAATGCTAAATGTGATGAAAAGTGCGATATGCTTGCTGCCATGTGTGCTAATAACATATCTAAGTGTGATCATGAACCCTTGATTGAAGATTTACAATTTAAACTTAGTACCTTGCAAGAAGAGTATGATGATTTGAAATTGATTGCTATTGTGCCTAATGAGAACCAAGAGTCACATGATGACTCTATTGTTCAAAATGAATTAGATGCTTTGAAATTAAGATATGAGGATCTAGAGAAATCTTTCTCAAAGTTTAGTGTGGGATCTTCTAGACTTGATTCACTCTTATCATGCCTTAGACAATCTTTGGACAAATCGGGTTTAGGTTATGTTGGTGATGATGTAAAATTGAACAAATGTGATATACATGATATTTCTACATCTTTTGTATCACGTGGCTATTTGCATTCCTTGAATGACATGAAGGATGATTGTTTTCCTAAGAAAATGATTTTTTCACCTCCTAACTACAATGCTTTGAATGATATGCATGCTAGTACTTCGAAATCACATCATGAACATGTATCATTTGTCCAATCCGTGAGACATAGGCCTATTCCCATTGGGGGTGTGCCAAATCAGCCTTGGAAGAAGGATATCAAATCTGGTTCCAAGAGACACGTAGGGTTTCCTAAAAAATTAGGGCAACCCATAAGGTATTTTAGGGTTCCTAGAGCTCCACAAGGCTCTATGTATGCTAGCACTTCATTTCATTCTTCAAATGATTCATATATACATAACTTGAATACCAAAGTTTTTCCAAAGTTTCAATATGTGTTTGGCAAGAAAGTTAAGCAAATGTGGGTTCCAAAGGGAACCAAGATTCTTGATGCTAACCTCATAGGACCCAAAAGAAATTGGGTACCTAAAGCGAATTGAACTAATGTAGGTGTTCTTGAAAATCAAAAGTTGTAAGGCTTCCAAGTGGTACTTGGATAGTGGTTGCTCAAGACACATGACCGGGAACTCAAGTTCTTTTTCTTCTCTCAAGAAGTTCTCCAATGGTGGTCATGTGACTTTTGGTGACAACAAGAAGGGTAGGATCCTTGGTCAAGGATCCATAGGTGATGTATACTCTTTCTCTATCTCTAATGTGCAATTAGTTGATGGATTATCTTTTAACCTTCTTAGTATTTCTCAATTGTGTGATGGTGGCTTGCGCATATGTTTTGATGATTCAAAGTGTGAGTTTTTAAATGCCATGAATGAATGTGTGCTTGTAGGAAAAAGAGATGGTAATGTGTATTCTATTAATTTGAAAGACTTGAATGATTGCAAGCTTAAATGCTTGATTTCCAATGTTAGTGATGTGAATATATGGCATAGAAGATTAGGACATATAGGAATTTCTACAATTGAAAAATTGGTTAGAAATAATCTAGTTAGAATCATACCTTCTTTGAACTTTGACATGTATGATGTTTGTGAGCCTTGCATTAAAGGAAAGCACACTAGAGAGTCTTTCAAGTCTAAAAACCAGATTTCAACTACTAGGGTTTTAGAACTTTTGCATCTTGATTTGTTTGGTCCAAGTCGAGTAAAAAGTCTAGGTGGTAGATTCTATGCCTTCGTGATTGTTGATGACTATTCTAGATATACTTGGGTGATTTTCCTTGCACATAAACATGAGACCATTCATGAGTTTTCAAAACTAATCAAGAGGCTTCAAAATGAAAAGAACATAAGCATTAGCAAGATTAGGAGTGATCATGGAGGAGAATTTGATAATCATGCATTTATTGATCTATGTAATGAATATCGCATTAGACATGATTTCTCTTCACCTAGAACACCCCAACAAAATGGGGTAGTAGAAAGGAAAAATAGAACTTTACAAGAAATTGCTAGGACTATGCTTTGTGAACATGATTTGCCTAAGTTCTTGTGGGCCGAGGCCATTAATTGTGCATGCTATGTTACAAATAGGTTGTCTATTAGAAAGAAGATAAATAAGACAACTTATGAGATTTGGAATGATAGAAAACCTAAGGTTGACTACTTTAGAGTTTTTGGTTGCAAATGTTATGTATTAAACACTAAGGATGACTTAGATAAATTTGATGCAAAATCTACCCCTTGTGTATTTGTTGGCTATGCTTTAACTTCTAGAGCTTATAGAGTTTACAATCCAAAATCTAGGAGAATAGAAGAGTCCATTCATGTTAAATTTATTGAAACTCTTGCACTTGACCCTTTGCTTGAGAATGATGATATTGAGTTAGGTTTGGAGAAGTTGAGCTTAAAAGATGATAAAGATGACTCTCCTACACCTAAAGATGATGGACCAAGCAAAGAGGGAGGAAATGAACACGAGGAGACACAAAATAGTGATGCACCAGTGGGCTTGGAAGAAAGTGAGGTTGCACCTGTGGCCTCCAATAATGAAACTACAGCTCCTACATCATGGCTGCAAGTGAAGGACAAACACAAGCATCCCAAACAACTCATAATTGGCGATTTGCATCAAGGGGTAAGGACTCGTAGATCTCACTTAGCTCCTAATGATAATGATATGCATGCTAATGTGGTAGATAATGTGACTGCAAATTTAATGAATACTGCTTTAATTGTTGATGTGCATGGTTCGTATGCCTTAATTTCTCAAATAGAACCTAGAAACATTGATGATGCTTTGCTTGATGATAAATGGATTATTGCTATGCAAGATGAGTTGAATCAATTCACTAGGAATGAAGTTTGGCATTTAGTTTCAAGACCTAAAGACCAAACCATAATTGGAACTAAATGGGTGTTTAAGAACAAAATGAATGAAGATGGTGAAGTTATTAGAAACAAGGCTAGGTTGGTTGCACAAGGGTACAACCAAGAAGAAGGGATTGACTATGAAGAAACATTTGCACCCGTAGCTAGGTTAGAAGCTATTAGGTTGCTTATGGCATTTGCATGTTTCAAAGGTTTTAAACTTTATCAAATGGATGTCAAAAGTGCATTTTTGAATGGTTTTATCAATGAGAATGTATATGTAAAGCAACTACCCGGATTTGAAGATTCTAACTTTCCAAACCATGTTTATAAATTGACAAAAGCCTTGTATGGTTTGAAACAAGCACCTAGGGCATGGTATGATAGACTTTCTTCATTCTTAATTCAAAATGGTTTTAAAAGAGCAAGAATTGATAGCACTTTGTTCTTAAAAGAAAAAGGTCATGACATGCTTATTGTTCAAATATATGTAGATGACATTATATTTGGTGCTACTAATGAGGCTATGTGCAAAGAGTTTGAGTCTTGCATGAAAAATGAATTTGAGATGCCTATGATGGGTGAACTTACATTCTTTTTAGGGCTGCAAGTTAAACAAACTAAGAAAGGTATACATATTAGTCAAACTAAATATATTCATGATATGCTTAAAAAGTTTGGTTTTGATTCCTTGAATCCTTCTCCTACTCCTATGAGTGTGTCAACTAAACTTGAAAAAGATGAAGATGGACAACCTTATGATTCTAAAATGTATAGGTCCATGATTGGTTCACTTTTATATTTGACATCTAGTAGACCCGACATTATGTTTAGTGTATGCATGTGTGCTAGATTTCAAAGTCAACCTATGCATTCTCATTTCCTAGCGGTTAAGAGAATATTTAGGTACCTTAGGCATACATAAACTATTGGCATATGGTATGATAAAAATTCTTTGTTTGATTTATATGCATATAGTGATGCTGATTTTGCTGGGTGTAAAATAAATAGAAAGAGTACTTCGGGTACATGTCAATTCCTAGGAAGTATGCTTATTTCTTGGTTCTCCAAGAAACAACCTTGTGTAGCCCTATCTACCACCGAAGCTGAATATATGGCTATAGGAAGTTGTTGTGCTCAACTCTTATGGATTAGACAACAACTAAATGATTTTGGACTTAAATTAAAAGATATTCCTATATATTGTGATAATACTAGTGCCATTAGTCTTTCTAAAAATCCGGTGCATCATTCTAAGGCTAAACATATTGAAATTAGACATCATTTTATTAGAGACCATGTGACTCAAGGGACAATTAAATTAGATTATGTGGACACAATGAACCAACTTGCGGACATACTAACGAAACCTCTAAACCAAGAGAGATTTGAATTTTTAAGAGGTAATCTTGGCATGAGAATGAGTCCTTGATATGTGTATGAAATTTATACATTGTTTATATTGAACACCTTTTGGATGCATTTACAAAATAAAGGGGGAGAAATATAGAACTTTGAACTTTAAAGTTTGGTATGCATAGGCTAAGGGGGAGGAACTTGAATGTCATATTGTATATACCTTGCCTGATACTTTACTTGTCTTGAATTGCAATTCCCTTGTGTTTATTGAAGCATATGCTTATAGAAAGTTTATTTGTGTGAAGCATAATATGAGGGGGAGAGTTTCTCATGTGAATTAAAGAAAATAGCTCAAAGTTACATAAGTTATTTTGTAATCATCAAAAGGGGGAGAATGTTGAATATATGTTTGAGTGATTACAATGGCATGCTTGATTGAACTTTGATCTATTGATTGTATTGAGAAACATAGGTGCATATGCCTACTTGATTAGTTTATAAATTCAAGACTTATATTAAATTAGTTCAATTGTGCTTATTTGATGATTTGATTATTGAACTAACGTGGACTAATTGCAAGAAACCCTAAAAGGGTTTACATAGCATGTCTTGAGTATGATTTGTGTGTAGGGTGACCAAAACGTAAATTAGTCCTAATGTCATCCTCGACCAACATTAGTGAAGGCTTAATCAGTGTCAAACATGATTAAGAAAGTCAATTTCTTGGTCAACATAAGTCAAGTTTTGCCAAAGATGTCTTGGAGCTTAATTGGGATCAATTGAAGTAAAATTTACTTTCTAGTCAAAGTCAGAATCAACGGACGTGACATGGCAGCTGACATGGCATTGTTGACATGGCATTGTTGACATGGCATTGATGACATGGCAAAGAAGACAAGTTAACCATAGTTACATCTTAACTAGAAGACTTGGAGCCAAAAGAGAAGACAATGAAAAGTTAATTTGAAAGGAGAAGACAAGAGGTACAACAAGTCTTATGACAAGTTTTTCTCTTCACATGTGTGGGAAGCTTTATTTCAAAACCATTTCTCTTTCCCACCAAGACACTCCACATCCAATGGATCATATTCTCTCTACATCAAAATCACATTTTAATCCAATGGGCAAAGATTAAAGCTTTATTCTTATCTCTCCTACTTTACATCCTACGGCCAAAATTGAATCTTCATTTGATCTAAAGGCCATCATTTATTCCACCTAAGAGACAAACTTTTCTCAAGTCAATTGTTGTATCTTCCAAGATGCCTCTAAAGTCTATATCCATCCAAAAGCCATGATTTACTCCACCTAAAAGACAAACTTTTCTCAAGTCAATTGTTGTATCCTTCAAGGTGGCCTCCAAAGTCTATATCCTGATGGATCGTACTTAACACAAGAGGGGGGGTGAATTGTGTTCCCAAATTCCGATAGGAATCTCTTTTTATAATTTAAAAGGAAATCAATGTCAATTAACAATTAGCACACAAATTTGAACTCTAATGATTATCCTAATCAACATTCATTTCAATGCAAGATGTGATACAATATGGTGAATGATCAATTATCAAATAATCAAGGAATTGCAAAAACAGATTTTTTCAAACAACACATTGCACACAGATTTTACAACTCAAATTTCACCTAGCAAATCGAGTCAGAATTCAATGAAATTTGGTATGCAGTATCACAACACCCTAATGAATACTATATCAAAAATTCAGATTAAAATTCAAAGTTTAGCTATGTGAACAGTGCACGGACAGACTAGTGGTTCAGAAAATTCTGCAATCAAAACACTTAATCAATCAACAAGCAAGCAATGCAATCAAGAAAGTCCACACAGCAATTTATAGTAGTTCGGAGACTCTTCTCCTACATCTACTACCTAGGTTCACCAACCTAGGATTTTCCAACCTCCACTAAGGATGTGGTTTTCTCAAGAGCTCCACAAAACTCACAAGGGTTTTTAGGTCACCCTTAAAACTGAAGATTTCAAGACAATCTTCAAACTTTACAACCAAGGGTTTCAAGCACTCCCTTAAACTCAACCTCAACAAGGTTTTTGCCCAATGAAGGGACTTTTACAAGTGTTCGGTATAAATGGTTCACTCAAGGTTTGCACTAAGCAAATAGGGTTGAGGAACACTCAAGAATCACAATATCACCTCACGGGTTGGATAGAAAATGAAGAATAATGAGGATTTTCGAATCTGAAAATAAGAAGCCAAATGAGAAGCACTCCCTCTTTGCAAAAGCAAAATAGTGAGGAAGCCTTTAGAGTGGCTTGGGTAGAAGCTTGGATTCAATGGCACAAACTAGCTTGGAAGCTTTGAGAACAAGAATTTCTTCAATGTAATTTTGGCTTCTCCAAGTTGGAATGAGGAAGAACCCCTCTTTATAATTTACCAAGCTCTTGTGATTTCCACCATTGGATCTTTTTCTATCTTCAAATCTCGACCTTCAATGACATGTGCAAATCTTGGCCATTGAATGAATAGATCATTAAATCTTGACCTTACAATATGTAGCCGTTGCACTTGCATTATTTTCCAAGTCTAGCTTTCCAAGATTTGAGTTGTCATGTGCACTTGCAGCCATCTTTGACAATTTGATCAAACTTGCACCAAATCTTGACCTTGGTATCTCCAACAATTTTGTCATCTTTGACCATTTGATCAAACTTACACCAAATCTTAGCCTTGGTATCTCCAATGATTTCCTACAAAATGTGTTGCAACTTGCAACAATCTTTGACTCCAAAAATCAAGTAAGATCTTCTTTTAAGTCAAAAATTGCAAGCAAGAATATGGTCTTATGCACAACCATTGGATTCACCTTTTAAATGGTCATCTTAATCCTTCAAGTCTTGTTGTAATCTGATCCATTCATAATTCAAAACAATTCAATCTCAGCCATAGATTAGTGTACCGTTGGAGCTTGTAGTCTTCAAGAATATCTTCATAATCTAAGTCTTGTCTAGTTGCAAAATATACTTTCTCATCTCTTACAAATTTCAACCATTGCATTTGTCCTTTAGCTTCATCAATTGTCTTCTCACAAAAATATGATCATTGACCTCAATAAAGGAAGCATGTGCAAGATCTTGTTTGATGAAGACAAGAGATCCTTCAAGTGACCAAACATGTCCCTCCAATCTTGACTTCAAACTCTGAATTTGGCAGCACCAATATATCCATATTATACAGCCCTAAGGCTAGTTCCAATCATCAATCAAAATGCCTTAGTGGAAGGTTGATGAACATAGGTTTTTCTTGGTTTTCTAGAGATCCAAGCTCATACTTGAAAACCGGACTTCAATTCACTTGAGCAAACTGAATTCTGAGTGATATAACATCCTCATGACGATTAACCTACAAAGAAATAGGAGGTAGAACTCCCCAATTGCATGTAAGCTCAAAGAGCTTCATATAGAGCGCAAAGGTTAATTACATTAGAAAAACAACCCAGAAAATTCGTATTACTGCATGATAAATCATTTTATATATATTAGAATGTCCACATAAAATTTCATAACAATCGGAAATCGTTTGGTCACTCAACCAAGCAAATAAGTCACTAATAGTGAAACCGATAAATTCTAAGTGTAAATTCAATGTTATTTTGCAAACTCAGTGTAAATGACATTTTCTCTTGAACTTTACTAAGTCAAATATGTTCATAGTGATGAAACTAAGATGCACACGAAATTTCATTTAAATCGGAGTTCATTTGGTTCACTACGTTCACAAAGAACACATATGCACAAAATTAGGTAAAACCTAGTTTTGGCGGAATTTAAGCATATGACCAAATATATATGTGATGCACTTAATTTCTCATGATTATAGTCCTAGAACATATATTAAACCTTCATGTGCATGTGGTTCAAGTTTCAAGTAATTTGGACCTAAGTAAGATAAATTATGATCATTAGAAGATTAATACCCTAACTTAGTCCATGTATATTTATTTTCAAAACATAATTTCCAGCACTATCTCAAAAATATATAGATACCAAATTCACATAGAGATATGCATAAGCCTTCATTTGTATATGCACAATTAAGATATTAAACAATTAACCAAATAACCATTTAAGCATGTTTTCTAGCATTTTAGGATATGTTCAAGTCAAGCATGCTCACACACATTTTAGTATACAATCATACACAATCATCAAAAACACAATGTTGACTAGACACTAAGTCTTGGTCCAACAATCTCCCCCTTTTTGATGATTCCAAAATGTGCAATGTAGTTTTCTAAAGATGTACCATTTTTTCCAAGAACTACAATCTTTATCCAAAAACTATATTCTTTCTCCCCCCTTTTTGTAATTATCAAAAAGATCTTAAGGTTTAATTGAACTTCTCATTTTATACTCAGATTCTTAATTGTTTTCAATCATGCAAATGAAGTGAGTTATAGATCGAGTACAAAGTAATGTTCATATTAGCTCCCCCTCACTTTAAGCATAGTAGCATACATACTTCTCACCAAAACATGGCAAATGCACTCCCCCTTAAACTTTGGTCTATAAACCATTTCATATGTCAGTTCACGTACTAGTTTAAGGATGCACCATGCTTGATACAAGATAAGTATATTTCGTCAATAAAAGCTCAAATACTAAATATCACATGAAAGTATACCAATTTAGAATATGTCATTTTAATGCATCTTTTCTAATCATTATCTCTTCCCTATAATGTAGTCAATCAAGAGGGAATAGGGAGAGGAGTTGACACCAACCAAATACATGCATTCATGAATAGTAATAAAAACACACCAGAAGTCATGTATTCCACATATTGCTTCCAAATTATAGAGACGCAACAAGTTCACTTAAGAAACTTAGCATACATTCTATCTTTTTCAATTAATGATGATACATGAATTCCTAGACTTAGGGCATGCTCCCCCTTCAATCATGCATACCAATGAATATTTGAGAACATATGCATACCACATATAATCAATGTATTCCAATCCAATTAAAAATTACAAGAGATACCAATTAAGCAAATATGCACCCATGATGCTTCATTCAAACTTAATGCACGTATCATCATCATTTAATCATGTCTAAAGCATATATCATCTAAAATCAAACATTCCAAATGCAATTGAGTTAAAGTTAAGCATCTAACAAAAATAATGCAAAGGAGTTTAAAGGTTTAAGAAATGACCGTCGAAACCCTCCTAGCTTTTTGTTTGAGCATCTTGATGATATTCTTTTAATATTTGTTCCTTCCTTAGAGTGTTTGTGCTTGTCCATGTTTTGAATATATTTTCCTTGATTTAAAGTTGCTCCCCCAAGGGTTGCACACTTTCCTCACCAATTGGTGTTGCTTCATCATTTGAGATCTTTATCTTCTTTTGAGCTCTTCACCAATGGTGCATCCTCATCCAAGATAAGTACCCCACGGGTACCATTTGAGATTAACTCCTTGGGATGTCCAAGGTCCTTCAAATCTGAAAATTATTTCTCTACAAGCACATTGACCTCAAGTGTGGTTATATCATAAAAATTAACACAAACACTTTCCTTAACCATTCTAGGCTTAGCATCAAAAGCATTGTGTGCACTAGAAAGAGATAAGTAATCAAGAAGCATACAAATATCACTTTTATCATCAAACTTCTCCAGATTTTCTTTTGTATTCAAGAAAAAGCATCTTTAAATTAAAACTCCTAAAGTGGATAACTTTAGGTTTTCTCGTCATACAAAAATTACAAAAATAATTTGTTCAATGATTTTCTCATATTCAACCTTTGTCATACATATCATGCATTTCATGCTTAATTTGCAATCTTTTTCAATAAAGATTAAAAATAGTATAAATGCATAACTCTCATACAACAACCAAGCATCATATAACCTAATAAAATCGTTTTCAATGACAATCATTAAAAATCATATTTGGGCAGCCCCTTCATTTAGGTTCTAGCATTCAATTTTTTTTTTATTTTTTATTTTTTATTATTTTTTTTTAAAAGAAACAAATCAATAAAGCCTAGTATCCCAAACTAATGCATAGCACATCTAAATAAAGTGTGATCAAGACGCTTTAGGTATCCAAACCTTGGATCCTTTAGGGTTAGTGGCCACAATTGCATATGCATTAATATTAAAAGAATTCTTCACATATGCTTTCACATCAATATCACACAAACCCTTTGGCACCCACAACCTCCTTAGGTGAACTCTCCTTAGTCTAGGATGAGTTTCCCTAGAGGTACTAGTCTCACCCATGGGATAAGCTAGCTTGGCTTTGCCTTTTGAAAGCTTGGCAATGGTACCAACACTACTCAAGGTTTCTTTGAGTTTCGTAGGATCAAATCCAAGTCCACTCTTATCAAGGTAGTGTCTTTGAGAGACAAGCAACTCATCAAGCTTTGATGAACTCATAGAGAATTTAGAAAATTGAATTTCTAACATCCTATACTTTTCTTTCACATCATCAAGCTCAAGTTGCAAAGAAGTAGAGTTGTTCAAAATTATACATTCATGCTCATCCCATGTTCTCAACTCTTGTTCTAACTCATTCACTCTAGCATGCAAGGCATCCAAATCATGAATCTTTGAAGTATTACAATTTGTCATGTTACTACTAGAAGTGTGCATAGATAATTGCTTTCTAAGATTTTCATTTTCTTTCATCAAAGCATCAAGAGATAAATATATATTATCATGCTTTGCATTTAGATCAACATACTTATCATTCAAGTCATTAATCTCATCCACATGTGATTTCTCAATTTTCACAAGCCTAGATATTTCTTTTGTAGCATGCTTGTATTTAGAAATTAAGTCACCATGAGCATCACATAATTCATCATACACATCACTCAATTCATCATAAGTGGGTAGTGTAGAATCATTTACCATATCATCCGGAATGGATGATAACTCTTCTTCCTTTGCCACCAAGCAAAGGTTGGCCTTGATTTCATCCTCTTTATCACTAGAGGTCTCCTCCACTTTGGTCACTAGACACACATCGCCATTTGACCTTTCATACTTTCTTTCCATCATTTCCCAAATTTGCTTTGCATTTGTACATCCGGAAATGAGGTCAAGTCCACACCTACTAAGAGAGATATGAAAGAGATTAATAGCATAAACATTTAAGCACATTAATTCAATGTCCTTATTTGTCCATTCATCTCCTCTACTCCTACTAGGACAATGAGTACCATCCTTTACTACCCTCCATACGTCTATGCCTCTAGATTTAATAAATATTCTCATTCTATTCTTCCAAAATGGATAGTCACCATCAAAGATAGGTGGAATATCCATAGAAAGGCTTTCGGCCTCAACATGCAAATTTGTGTAAGTCATAAAAATGCTAATAAGGGTGTTAATCCTATGTTTTAGCAAACCTGCTCCGATACCAATTGATGGATCGTACTTAACACAAGAGGGGGGGTGAATTGTGTTCCCAAATTCCGATAGGAATCTCTTTTTATAATTTAAAAGGAAATCAATGTCAATTAACAATTAGCACACAAATTTGAACTCTAATGATTATCCTAATCAACATTCATTTCAATGCAAGATGTGATACAATATGGTGAATGATCAATTATCAAATAATCAAGGAATTGCAAAAACAGATTTTTTCAAACAACACATTGCACACAGATTTTACAACTCAAATTTCACCTAGCAAATCGAGTCAGAATTCAATGAAATTTGGTATGCAGTATCACAACACCCTAATGAATACTATATCAAAAATTCAGATTAAAATTCAAAGTTTAGCTATGTGAACAGTGCACGGACAGACTAGTGGTTCAGAAAATTCTGCAATCAAAACACTTAATCAATCAACAAGCAAGCAATGCAATCAAGAAAGTCCACACAGCAATTTATAGTAGTTCGGAGACTCTTCTCCTACATCTACTACCTAGGTTCACCAACCTAGGATTTTCCAACCTCCACTAAGGATGTGGTTTTCTCAAGAGCTCCACAAAACTCACAAGGGTTTTTAGGTCACCCTTAAAACTGAAGATTTCAAGACAATCTTCAAACTTTACAACCAAGGGTTTCAAGCACTCCCTTAAACTCAACCTCAACAAGGTTTTTGCCCAATGAAGGGACTTTTACAAGTGTTCGGTATAAATGGTTCACTCAAGGTTTGCACTAAGCAAATAGGGTTGAGGAACACTCAAGAATCACAATATCACCTCACGGGTTGGATAGAAAATGAAGAATAATGAGGATTTTCGAATCTGAAAATAAGAAGCCAAATGAGAAGCACTCCCTCTTTGCAAAAGCAAAATAGTGAGGAAGCCTTTAGAGTGGCTTGGGTAGAAGCTTGGATTCAATGGCACAAACTAGCTTGGAAGCTTTGAGAACAAGAATTTCTTCAATGTAATTTTGGCTTCTCCAAGTTGGAATGAGGAAGAACCCCTCTTTATAATTTACCAAGCTCTTGTGATTTCCACCATTGGATCTTTTTCTATCTTCAAATCTCGACCTTCAATGACATGTGCAAATCTTGGCCATTGAATGAATAGATCATTAAATCTTGACCTTACAATATGTAGCCGTTGCACTTGCATTATTTTCCAAGTCTAGCTTTCCAAGATTTGAGTTGTCATGTGCACTTGCAGCCATCTTTGACAATTTGATCAAACTTGCACCAAATCTTGACCTTGGTATCTCCAACAATTTTGTCATCTTTGACCATTTGATCAAACTTACACCAAATCTTAGCCTTGGTATCTCCAATGATTTCCTACAAAATGTGTTGCAACTTGCAACAATCTTTGACTCCAAAAATCAAGTAAGATCTTCTTTTAAGTCAAAAATTGCAAGCAAGAATATGGTCTTATGCACAACCATTGGATTCACCTTTTAAATGGTCATCTTAATCCTTCAAGTCTTGTTGTAATCTGATCCATTCATAATTCAAAACAATTCAATCTCAGCCATAGATTAGTGTACCGTTGGAGCTTGTAGTCTTCAAGAATATCTTCATAATCTAAGTCTTGTCTAGTTGCAAAATATACTTTCTCATCTCTTACAAATTTCAACCATTGCATTTGTCCTTTAGCTTCATCAATTGTCTTCTCACAAAAATATGATCATTGACCTCAATAAAGGAAGCATGTGCAAGATCTTGTTTGATGAAGACAAGAGATCCTTCAAGTGACCAAACATGTCCCTCCAATCTTGACTTCAAACTCTGAATTTGGCAGCACCAATATATCCATATTATACAGCCCTAAGGCTAGTTCCAATCATCAATCAAAATGCCTTAGTGGAAGGTTGATGAACATAGGTTTTTCTTGGTTTTCTAGAGATCCAAGCTCATACTTGAAAACCGGACTTCAATTCACTTGAGCAAACTGAATTCTGAGTGATATAACATCCTCATGACGATTAACCTACAAAGAAATAGGAGGTAGAACTCCCCAATTGCATGTAAGCTCAAAGAGCTTCATATAGAGCGCATAGGTTAATTACATTAGAAAAACAACCCAGAAAATTCGTATTACTGCATGATAAATCATTTTATATATATTAGAATGTCCACATAAAATTTCATAACAATCGGAAATCGTTTGGTCACTCAACCAAGCAAATAAGTCACTAATAGTGAAACCGATAAATTCTAAGTGTAAATTCAATGTTATTTTGCAAACTCAGTGTAAATGACATTTTCTCTTGACCTTTACTAAGTCAAATATGTTCATAGTGATGAAACTAAGATGCACACGAAATTTCATTTAAATCGGAGTTCATTTGGTTCACTACGTTCACAAAGAACACATATGCACAAAATTAGGTAAAACCTAGTTTTGGCGGAATTTAAGCATATGACCAAATATATATGTGATGCACTTAATTTCTCATGATTATAGTCCTAGAACATATATTAAACCTTCATGTGCATGTGGTTCAAGTTTCAAGTAATTTGGACCTAAGTAAGATAAATTATGATCATTAGAAGATTAATACCCTAACTTAGTCCATGTATATTTATTTTCAAAACATAATTTCCAGCACTATCTCAAAAATATATAGATACCAAATTCACATAGAGATATGCATAAGCCTTCATTTGTATATGCACAATTAAGATATTAAACAATTAACCAAATAACCATTTAAGCATGTTTTCTAGCATTTTAGGATATGTTCAAGTCAAGCATGCTCACACACATTTTAGTATACAATCATACACAATCATCAAAAACACAATGTTGACTAGACACTAAGTCTTGGTCCAACATATCCATCCAAAAGCCATTATTTCTTCCTACCAAAAGAGACTTGTTGTAAACATTTTCACACTTCTCAAAGCCTTCTAACGTCTCTAATGATCCAAGGGTCCATATCTTTCATATCAATCCAATGGCCCTCATTTCATGAGCTTACACTCCACAATTTTCTATAAAAACTAACTCTTTGTCTATGGTGCATATACTTGGCCGAAAATTACTCTTTCTCTCTTAAGTGTTCTTCATCTTCTAAGCGTTCATTCTTTCACTCATTCATTCCTTGATTACATACTTGATTTAGAAGAGAGATCATATACACTAGCCAAGCAAAGCTTTATTGTTACTCTTGAGCCTTTCTTACTTGATTCTTATCATTTCCTCAAGAGCCATTTTCTTACTTGAACAATCTGATTTCCAGAACATAAATTGAGCCTAAACACTTCCATATCCAGCTACTAAAGAGCCAGCTTTTGAGCCTAAACTTATCTCATACCCGGCTATTCTTAGAGCCATTTTTGAGCTTGTATTTTACTGATTGAGTTAGTGTGGTGAGCTACAAACCACACGGTGTGTAGAGTTTGGTGTGGTGAGCTATAAACCACACGGTGTGTAGAGTTTGGTGTGGTGAGCTATAAACCACACGGTGTGTAAAGTTTGGTGTTTGAGCTACAAAAACACTGGTTGTATGAGTTCCGCTTGACTCGGTTGAACAAGCTATAGTGGAGTGTTTGAAATTCCCAAGTGGGACTTGGGGAGTGGAGTAGGCTTGGGTTAAGCCGAACCACTATAAATCTCTTTGCCCTTTTTACTTTACAGCAATTTCATTTTAGCATATCATACTTGCATTGCATACTTGAAATTGGACATCTAGGGTGATAGAATCAAGCTTGTGCATACATTTGTTGAATCTGAATTTGTGCTTCAATACAACTTGTTTTTGTGTGTGATATTCATTTTGATCATTTGACTTGATTCTTGTTATTAAGTTTGATGTATGTGATTATCTTTGCATACATTTATATTCAACCTATTTAAATTGCTTCCGCTTAGGGTTAAACTCAATTGAAACAAAAAAAAAGTGACTTAAGTCTAAATTTGACTAAGGACACAATTCACCCCCCCTCTTGTAGTGCCATCCGATCCAACAATTGATGCTTTGGAATTGTTCAACTCTCTCCACAGAAGAGCTTTTCACGTTTTTGTACAATTTGAGACATAACTTGGTCTACTCGTGTCTTTACCTTACGAAACGCGGCACGAGGGCTCAACTAGCTAGTTAGACTTTTAAAAGCACTAAATAGAGTACAACGGTCCACATTGAGGCTTTGGAATTGCTCAATTCTCTCCATAGAGGAGCTTTTCACGTTTTTGTGCAATTTCAGACATAACATGGTCTATTCGCGTCTTTACCTTACGAAACGTGGCACGAAGGCTCAACTAGCTGGTTAGACTTTTAAGAGCACCAAATAGAGTACAACGGTCCACATTGATGCTTTGGAATTGCTCAACTCTCTCCATAGAGAAGCTTTTCACGTTTTTGTGCAATTTCAAACATAACTTGGTCTACTCGCATCTTTACCATACGAAACATCGCATGAAGGCACAACTAGCAAGTTAGACTTTTAAGAGCACTAAATAAAGTACAACGGTCCACATTGATGCTTTGGAATTGTTCAACTCTCTCCACAGAAGAGCTTTTCACGTTTTTGTGCAATTTGAGACATAACTTGGTCTACTCGTGTCTTTACCTTACGAAACGCGGCACGAAGGCTCAACTAGCTAGTTAGACTTTTAAGAGCACTAAATATAGTACAACGGTCCACATTGAGGTTTTGGAATTGCTCAACTCTCTCCATAGAGGAGCTTTTCACATTCTTGTGCAATTTGAGACATAACAAGGTCTATTCGCGTCTTTAACTTACGAAACGTGGCACGAAGGCTCAACTAGCAAGTTAGACTTTTAAGAGCACTAAATACAGTACAACGGTCGACATTGATGGTTTGGAATTGTTCAACTCTCTCCACAGAGGAGCTTTTCACGTTTTTGTTCAATTTGAGACATAACTTGGTCTATTCGCGTCTTTACCTTACGAAACGCGGCACGAAGGCTCAACTAGCTTGTTAGACTTTTAAGAGCACTAAATAGAGTACAACAGTCCACATTGATGCTTTGGAATTGCTCAACTCTCTCCATAGAGGAGCTTTTCACGTTTTTGTGCAATTTCAAACATAACTTGGTCTACTCGCATCTTTACCTTACGAAACGTGGCATGAATGCTCAACTAGCAAGTTCGACCTTTAAGAGCACTAAATAGAGTACAACGGTCCACATTGATGCTTTGGAATTGTTCAACTCTCTCCACAGAGGAGCTTTTCACGTTTTTATGCAATTTGAGACATAACTTGGTCTATTCGCGTCTTTACCTTACGAAACGCGGCACGAAGGCTCAACTAGCTTGTTAGACTTTTAAGAGCACTAAATAGAGTACAATAGTCCACATTGATGCTTTGGAATTGCTCAACTCTCTCCATAGAGGAGCTTTTCACGTTTTTGTGCAATTTCAAACATAACTTGGTCTACTCGCATCTTTACCTTACGAAACGTGGCATGAATGCTCAACTAGCAAGTTCGACCTTTAAGAGCACTAAATAGAGTACAACGGTCCACATTGATGCTTTGGAATTGTTCAACTCTCTCCACAGAGGAGCTTTTGACGTTTTTGTGCAATTGGAGACATAACTTGGTCTATTCGTGTCTTTACCTTACGAAACGAGGCACGAAGGCTCAACTAGCTAGTTAGACTTTTAAGAATACTAAATAGAGTACAACGGTCCACATTGATGCTTTGGAATTGTTCAACTCTCTCCATAGAAGAGCTTTTCACGTTTTTGTGCAATTTCAAACACAACTTTGTCTACTCGCATCTTTACCTTACGAAACGTGGCACGAAGCCTCAACTAGCAAGTTAGACTTTTAAGAGCACTAAATAGAGTACAACGGTCCACATTGATGGTTTGGAATTGTTCAACTCTCTCCACAGAGAAGCTTTTCACGTTTTTGTGCAATTTGACACATAACATGGTCTATTCGCGTCTTTACCTTACGAAATGCGGCACGAAGGCTCAACTAGCTAGTTAGACATTTAAAAGCACTAAATAGAGTACAACGGTCCACATTGAGGCTTTGGAATTGCTCAACTCTCTCCATAGAGCAGCTTTTCACGTTTTTGTGCAATTTGAGACATAACATGGTCTATTCGCGTCTTTACCATATGAAACGTGGCACGAAGGCTGAACAAGCTAGTTACACTTTTGAGAGCACTAAATAGAGTACAACGGTCCACATTGATGCTTTGGAATTGCTCAACTCTCTCCATAGAGGAGCATTTCACGTTTTTGTGCAATTTCAGACATAACATGGTCTATTCGCGTCTTTACCTTACGAAACGTGGCACGAAGGCTCAACTAGCTGGTTAGACTTTTAAGAGCACCAAATAGAGTACAATGGTTCACATTGATGCTTTGGAATTGTTCAACTCTCTCCACAGAAGAGCTTTTCACGTTTTTGTGCAATTTGAGACATAACATGGTCTACTCGTGTCTTTACCTTACGAAACGCGGCACGAAGGCTCAACTAGCTAGTTAGACTTTTCAGAGCACTAAATAGAGTACAACGGTCCACATTGAGGTTTTGGAATTGCTCAACTCTCTCCATAGAGGAGCTTTTCAAGTTCTTGTGCAATTTGGGACATAACATGGTCTATTCGCGTCTTTACCTTACGAAACGTGGCACGAAGGCTGAACTAGCTAGTTTGACTTTTAAGAGCACTAACTAAAGTACAACGGTCCACATTGATGCTTTGGAATTGCTCAACTCTCTCCATAGAGGAGCTTTTCACGTTTTTGTACAATTTGAGAAATAACATGGTCTATTCGCGTCTTTACCTTACGAAAGGTGGCACGAAGGCTCCACTAGGTCGTTAGACTTTTAAGAGTACTAAATATAGTACAACGGTCCACATTGATGCTTTGGAATTGCTCAACTCTCTCCATAGAGGAGCTTTTCACGTTTTTGTGTAATTTCAGACATAACATGGTCTATTCGCGTCTTTGACTTACGAAACGTGGCTCGAAGGCTGAACTAGCTGGTTAGACTTTTAAGAGCACCAAATAGAGTACAACGGTCCACATTGATGCTTTGGAATTGCTCAACTCTCTCCATAGAGGAGCTTTTCACGTTTTTGTGCAATTTCAAACATAACTTGGTCTACTCGCATCTTTACCTTACGAAACGTGGCACGAAGGCTCAACTAGCAATTTAGACTTTTAAGAGCACTAAATAGAGTACAACGGTCCACATTGATGGTTTGGAATTGTTCAACTCTCTTCATAGAGGAGCTTTTCACGTTTTTGTGCAATTTGAGACATAACATTGTCTAGTCGCGTCTTTACCTTAAGAAACGTGGCATGAAGGCTCAAATAGCTGGTTCGACTTTTAAGAGCACTAAATAGAGTACAACAGTCCACATTGATGCTTTGGAATTGCTCAACTCTCTCCATAGAGGAGCTTTTCACGTTTTTGTGCAATTTCAAACATAACTTGGTTTACTCGCATCTTTACCTTACGAAACGTGGCATGAAGGCTCAACTAGCAAGTTAAACTTTTAAGAGCACTAAATAGAGTACAACGGTCCACATTGATGCTTTGGAATTTTTTAACTCTCTCCACAGAAGAGCTTTTCACGTTTATGTGCAATTTGAGACATAACATGGTCTATTCACGTTTTTACCTTACGAAACGTGGCACGAAGGCTCAACTAGCTGGTTAGACTATTAAGAGCACTAAATAGAGTACAACAGTCCACATTGATGCTTTGGAATTGCTCAACTCTATTCATAGAGGAGCTTTTCACGTTTTTGTGCAATTTCAAACATAACTTGGTCTATTCGCATCTTTAGCAAACGAAACGTGGCAGGAAGGCTCAACTACCAAGTTAGAATTTTAAGAGCACTAAATAGAGTACAACGGTCCACATTGATGCTTTGGAATTGTTCAACTCTCTCCACAGAAGAGCTTTTCAGGTTTTTGTGCAATTTGAGACATAACTTGGTCTATTCGTGTCTTTACCTTACGAAACGTGGCACGAAGGCTCAACTAGCTGGTTAGACTTTTAAGAGCACTATATAGAGTACATCAGTCCACATTGATGCTTTGGAATTGCTCAACTCTCTCCATAGAGGAGCTTTTCACGTTTTTGTGGAATTTCAAACATAACTTGGTCTACTCGCATCTTTACCTTACGAAACGTGGCACGAAGGCTCAACTAGCTGGTTAGACTTTTAAGAGCACTAAATAGAGTACAACGATTCACATTGATGCTTTGGAATTGCTCAACTCTCTCCATAGAGGAGCTTTTCACGTTTTTGTGCAATTTCAAACATAACTTGGTCTACTCGCATCTTTACCTTACGAAACATGCCATTAAGGCTGAACTAGCAAGTTAGACTTTTAAGAGCACCAAATAGACTACAACGGTCCGCATTGATGCTTTGGAATTGCTCAACTCTCTCCATAAAGGAGCTTTTCACGTTTTTGTGCAATTTCAAACATAACTTAGTCTACTCGCATCTTTACCATACGAAACGTGGCATGAAGGCACAACTAGCAAGTTAGACTTTTAAGAGCACTAAATAGAGTACAACGGTCCACATTGATGCTTTGGAATTGTTCAACTCTCTCCACAGAAGAGCTTTTCACGTTTTTGTGCAATTTGAGACATAACTTGGTCTACTCGTGTCTTTATCTTACGAAACGCGGCACGAAGGCTCAACTAGCTAGTTAGACTTTTAAGAGCACTAAATAGAGTACAACGGTCTACATTGAGGTTTTGGAATTGCTCAACTCTCTCCATAGAGGAGCTTTTCACGTTCTTGTGGAATTTAAGACATAACATGGTCTATTCGCGTCTTTACCTTACGAATCGTGACACGAAGGCTCAACTAGCTTGTTTGACTTTTAAGAGCACTAAATAAAGTAAAACGGTCCACATTGATGCTTTGGAATTGCTCAACTCTCTCCATAGAGGAGCTTTTTCACGTTTTTGTACAATTTGAGACATAACATGGTCTATTCGCGTCTTTACCTTACGAAAGGTGGCACGAAGGCTCCACTAGGTCGTTAGACTTTTAAGAGCACTAAATAGAGTACAACGGTCCACATTGATGCTTTGGAATTGCCCAACTCTCTCCATAGAGGAGCTTTTCACGTTTTCGTGTAATTTCAAACATAACTTGGTCTACTCGCATCTTTACCTTACGAAACGTGGCACGAAGGCTCAACTAGCTAGTTAGACTTTTAAAAGTGCTAAATAGAGTACAACGGTCCTCATTGAGGCTTTGGAATTGCTCAACTCTCTCCATAAAGGAGCTTTTTCACGTTTTTGTGCAATTTGAGACATAACATGGTATATTCACGTGTTTATCTTATGAAACGTGGCACGAAGGCTCAACAAGCTGGTTAGACTATTAAGAGCACTAAATAGAGTACAACAGTCCACATTGATGCTTTGGAATTGCTCAACTCTATTCATAGAGGAGCTTTTCACGTTTTTCTGCAATTTCAAACATAACTTGGTCTATTCGCATCTTTAGCATACGAAACGTGGCAGGAAGGCTCAACTACCAAGTTAGAATTTTAAGAGCACTAAATAGAGTACAACGGTCCACATTGATGATTTGGAATTGTTCAACTCTCTCCACAGAAGAGCTTTTCAGGTTTTTGTGCAATTTGAGACATAACTTGGTCTATTCGTGTCTTTACCTTACGAAACGTGGCACGAAGGCTCAACTAGCTGGTTAGACTTTTAAGAGCACTATATAGAGTACATCAGTCCACATTGATGCTTTGGAATTGCTCAACTCTCTCCATAGAGGAGCTTTTCACGTTTTTGTGGAATTTCAAACATAACTTGGTCTACTCGCATCTTTACCTTACGAAACGTGGCACGAAGGCTCAACTAGCTGGTTAGACTTTTAAGAGCACTAAATAGAGTACAACGATTCACATTGATGCTTTGGAATTGCTCAACTCTCTCCATAGAGGAGCTTTTCACGTTTTTGTGCAATTTCAAACATAACTTGGTCTACTCGCATCTTTACCTTACGAAACATGCCATTAAGGCTGAACTAGCAAGTTAGACTTTTAAGAGCACCAAATAGACTACAACGGTCCGCATTGATGCTTTGGAATTGCTCAACTCTCTCCATAAAGGAGCTTTTCACGTTTTTGTGCAATTTCAAACATAACTTAGTCTACTCGCATCTTTACCATACGAAACGTGGCATGAAGGCACAACTAGCAAGTTAGACTTTTAAGAGCACTAAATAGAGTACAACGGTCCACATTGATGCTTTGGAATTGTTCAACTCTCTCCACAGAAGAGCTTTTCACGTTTTTGTGCAATTTGAGACATAACTTGGTCTACTCGTGTCTTTATCTTACGAAACGCGGCACGAAGGCTCAACTAGCTAGTTAGACTTTTAAGAGCACTAAATAGAGTACAACGGTCTACATTGAGGTTTTGGAATTGCTCAACTCTCTCCATAGAGGAGCTTTTCACGTTCTTGTGGAATTTAAGACATAACATGGTCTATTCGCGTCTTTACCTTACGAATCGTGACACGAAGGCTCAACTAGCTTGTTTGACTTTTAAGAGCACTAAATAAAGTAAAACGGTCCACATTGATGCTTTGGAATTGCTCAACTCTCTCCATAGAGGAGCTTTTTCACGTTTTTGTACAATTTGAGACATAACATGGTCTATTCGCGTCTTTACCTTACGAAAGGTGGCACGAAGGCTCCACTAGGTCGTTAGACTTTTAAGAGCACTAAATAGAGTACAACGGTCCACATTGATGCTTTGGAATTGCCCAACTCTCTCCATAGAGGAGCTTTTCACGTTTTCGTGTAATTTCAAACATAACTTGGTCTACTCGCATCTTTACCTTACGAAACGTGGCACGAAGGCTCAACTAGCTAGTTAGACTTTTAAAAGTGCTAAATAGAGTACAACGGTCCTCATTGAGGCTTTGGAATTGCTCAACTCTCTCCATAAAGGAGCTTTTTCACGTTTTTGTGCAATTTGAGACATAACATGGTATATTCACGTGTTTATCTTATGAAACGTGGCACGAAGGCTCAACAAGCTGGTTAGACTATTAAGAGCACTAAATAGAGTACAACAGTCCACATTGATGCTTTGGAATTGCTCAACTCTATTCATAGAGGAGCTTTTCACGTTTTTCTGCAATTTCAAACATAACTTGGTCTATTCGCATCTTTAGCATACGAAACGTGGCAGGAAGGCTCAACTACCAAGTTAGAATTTTAAGAGCACTAAATAGAGTACAACGGTCCACATTGATGATTTGGAATTGTTCAACTCTCTCCACAGAAGAGCTTTTCAGGTTTTTGTGCAATTTGAGACATAACTTGGTCTATTCGTGTCTTTACCTTACGAAACGTGGCACGAAGGCTCAACTAGCTGGTTAGACTTTTAAGAGCACTATATAGAGTACATCAGTCCACATTGATGCTTTGGAATTGCTCAACTCTCTCCATAGAGGAGCTTTTCACGTTTTTGTGGAATTTCAAACATAACTTGGTCTACTCGCATCTTTACCTTACGAAACGTGGCACGAAGGCTCAACTAGCTGGTTAGACTTTTAAGAGCACTAAATAGAGTACAACGATTCACATTGATTCTTTGGAATTGCTCAACTCTCTCCATAGAGGAGCTTTTCACGTTTTTGTGAAATTTCAAACATAACTTGGTCTACTCGCATCTTTACCTTACGAAACATGCCATTAAGGCTCAACTAGCAAGTTAGACTTTTAAGAGCACCAAATAGAGTACAACGGTCCGCATTGATGCTTTGGAATTGCTCAACTCTCTCCATAAAGGAGCTTTTCACGTTTTTGTGCAATTTCAAACATAACTTGGTCTACTCGCATCTTTACCTTACGAAACATGCCATTAAGGCTCAACTAGCAAGTTAGACTTTTAAGAGCACCAAATAGAGTACAACGGTCCACATTGATGCTTTGGAATTGCTCAACTCTCTCCATAGAGGAGCTTTTCACGTTTTTGTACAATTTGAGACATAACATGGTCTATTCGCGTCTTTACCTTACGAAAGGTGGCACGAAGGCTCCACTAGGTCGTTAGACTTTTAAGAGCACTAAATAGAGTACAACGGTCTACATTGATGCTTTGGAATTGCTCAACTCTCTCCATAGAGGAGCTTTTCACGTTTTTGTGTAATTTCAAACATAACTTGGTCTACTCGCATCTTTACCTTACGAAACGTGGCACGAAGGCTCAACTAGGTAGTTAGACTTTTAAAAGCAATAAATAGAGTACAATGGTCCACATTGAGGCTTTGGAATTGCTCAACTCTCTCCATAAAGGAGCTTTTCACGTTTTTGTGCAATTTGAGACATAACATGGTATATTCGCGTGTTTATCTTATGAAACGTGGCACGAAGGCTCAAAAAGCTAGTTAGACTTTTGAGAGCACTAAATAGAGTACAACGGTCCACATTGATGCTTTGGAATTGCTCAACTCTCTCCATAGAGGAGCATTTCACGTTTTTGTGCAATTTCAGACATAACATGGTCTATTCGCGTCTTTACCTTACGAAACGTGGCACGAAGGCTCAACTAGCTGGTTAGACTTTTAAGAGCACCAAATAGAGTACAACGGTCCACATTGATGCTTTGGAATTGTTCAACTCTCTCCACAGAAGAGCTTTTCACGTTTCTGTGCAATTTGAGACATAACTTGGTCTACTCGTGTCTTTACCTTACGAAACGCGGCACGAAGGCTGAACTAGCTAGTTAGACTTTTAAGAGCACTAAATAGAGTACAACGGTCCACATTGAGGTTTTGGAATTGCTCAACTCTCTCCATAGAGGAGCTTTTCACGTTCGTGTGCAATTTGAGACATAACATGGTCTACTCGTGTCTTTACCATACGAAACGCCGCACGAAGGCTCAACTAGCTGGTTAGACTTTTAAGAGCACTAAATAGAGTACAGCGGTCCACATTGAGGTTTTGGAATAGCTCAACTCTCTCCATAGAGGAGCTTTTCACGTTCTTGTGCAATTTGAGACATAACATGGTCTATTCGCGTCTTTACCTTACGAAACGTCGCACGAAGGCTCAACTAGCTAGTTTGACTTTTAAGAGCACTAAATAAAGAACAACGGTCCACATTGATGATTTGGAATTGCTCAACTCTCTCCATAGAGGAGCTTTTCACGTTTTTGTACAATTTGAGACATAACATGGTCTATTCGCGTCTTTACCTTACGAAACATGCCATTAAGGCTCAACTAGCAAGTTAGACTTTTAAGAGCACCAAATAGAGTACAACGGTCCACATTGATGCTTTGGAATTGCTCAACTCTCTCCATAGAGGAGCTTTTCACGTTTTTGTACAATTTGAGACATAACATGGTCTATTCGCGTCTTTACCTTACGAAAGGTGGCACGAAGGCTCCACTAGGTCGTTAGACTTTTAAGAGCACTAAATAGAGTACAACGGTCTACATTGATGCTTTGGAATTGCTCAACTCTCTCCATAGAGGAGCTTTTCACGTTTTTGTGTAATTTCAAACATAACTTGGTCTACTCGCATCTTTACCTTACGAAACGTGGCACGAAGGCTGAACTAGCTGGTTAGACTTTTAAGAGCACTAAATAGAGTACAACGATTCACATTGATTCTTTGGAATTGCTCAACTCTCTCCATAGAGGAGCTTTTCACGTTTTTGTGAAATTTCAAACATAACTTGGTCTACTCGCATCTTTACCTTACGAAACATGCCATTAAGGCTCAACTAGCAAGTTAGACTTTTAAGAGCACCAAATAGAGTACAACGGTCCGCATTGATGCTTTGGAATTGCTCAACTCTCTCCATAAAGGAGCTTTTCACGTTTTTGTGCAATTTCAAACATAACTTGGTCTACTCGCATCTTTACCTTACGAAACATGCCATTAAGGCTCAACTAGCAAGTTAGACTTTTAAGAGCACCAAATAGAGTACAACGGTCCACATTGATGTTTTGGAATTGCTCAACTCTCTCCATAGAGGAGCTTTTCACGTTTTTGTACAATTTGAGACATAACATGGTCTATTCGCGTCTTTACCTTACGAAAGGTGGCACGAAGGCTCCACTAGGTCGTTAGACTTTTAAGAGCACTAAATAGAGTACAACGGTCTACATTGATGCTTTGGAATTGCTCAACTCTCTCCATAGAGGAGCTTTTCACGTTTTTGTGTAATTTCAAACATAACTTGGTCTACTCGCATCTTTACCTTACGAAACGTGGCACGAAGGCTCAACTAGGTAGTTAGACTTTTAAAAGCAATAAATAGAGTACAACGGTCCACATTGAGGCTTTGGAATTGCTCAACTCTCTCCATAAAGGAGCTTTTCACGTTTTTGTGCAATTTGAGACATAACATGGTATATTCGCGTGTTTATCTTATGAAACGTGGCACGAAGGCTCAACAAGCTAGTTAGACTTTTGAGAGCACTAAATAGAGTACAACGGTCCACATTGATGCTTTGGAATTGCTCAACTCTCTCCATAGAGGAGCATTTCACGTTTTTGTGCAATTTCAGACATAACATGGTCTATTCGCGTCTTTACCTTACGAAACGTGGCACGAAGGCTCAACTAGCTGGTTAGACTTTTAAGAGCACCAAATAGAGTACAACGGTCCACATTGATGCTTTGGAATTGTTCAACTCTCTCCACAGAAGAGCTTTTCACGTTTTTGTGCAATTTGAGACATAACTTGGTCTACTCGTGTCTTTACCATACGAAACGCGGCACGAAGGCTCAACTAGCTGGTTAGACTTTTAAGAGCACTAAATAGAGTACAGCGGTCCACATTGAGGTTTTGGAATAGCTCAACTCTCTCCATAGAGGAGCTTTTCACGTTCTTGTGCAATTTGAGACATAACATGGTCTATTCGCGTCTTTACCTTACGAAACGTCGCACGAAGGCTCAACTAGCTAGTTTGACTTTTAAGAGCACTAAATAAAGAACAACGGTCCACATTGATGATTTGGAATTGCTCAACTCTCTCCATAGAGGAGCTTTTCACGTTTTTGTACAATTTGAGACATAACATGGTCTATTCGCGTCTTTACCTTACGAAAGGTGGCACGAAGGCTCCACCAGGTCGTTAGAGTTTTAAGAGCACTAAATAGAGTACAACGGTCCACATGGATGCTTAGGAATTGCTCAACTCTCTCCATAGAGGAGCTTTTCACGTTTTTGTGCAATTGGAGACATAACATGGTCTATTCGCGTCTTTACCTTAAGAAACGTGGCACAAAGGCTCAACTAGCTAGTTAGACTTTTAATAGCACTAACTAGAGTATAACGGTCCACATTGATGCGTTGGAATTGCTCAACTCTCTCCATAGAGGAGCTTTTCACGTTTTTGTGCAATTTGAGACATAACATGGTCTATTGGCGTCTTTACCTTACGAAAGGTGGCACGAAGGCTCCACTAGGTCGTTAGAGTTTCAAGAGCACTAAATAGAGTACAACGGTCCACATTGATGCTTTGGAATCGCTCAACTCTCTCCATAGAGGAGCTTTTCACGCTTTTGTGTAATTTCAAACATAACTTGGTCAACTCGCATCTTTACCTTACGAAACGTGGCACGAAGGCTCAACTAGCTAGTTAGACTTTTAAAAGCACTAATAGAGTACAACGGTCCACATTGAGGCTTTGGAATTGCTCAACTCTCTCCATAGAGGAGCTTTTCACGTTTTTGTGCAATTTGAGACATAACATGGTCTATTCGCGTCTTTACCTTATGAAACGTGGCACGAAGGCTCAACTAGCTAGTTTGACTTTTGAGAGAACTAAATAGAGTAAAACGGTCCACATTGATGATTTGGAATTGCTCACCTCTCTCCATAGAGGAGCATTTCACGTTTTTGTGCAATTTCAGACATAACATGGTCTATTCGCGTCTTTACCTTACGAAACGTGGCACGAAGGCTCAACTAGCTAGTTAGACTTTTAAAAGCACCAAATAGAGTACAACGGTCCACATTGATGCTTTGGAATTGCTCAACTCTCTCCATAGAGGAGCTTTTCACGTTTTTGTGCAATTTCAAACATAACTTGGTCTACTCGCATCTTTACCATACGAAACGTGGCATGAAGGCACAACTAGCAAGTTAGACTTTTAATAGCACTAAATAGAGTACAACGGTCCACATTGATGCTTTGGAATTGTTCAACTCTCTCCAGAGAAGAGCTTTTCACGTTTTTGTGCAATTTGAGACATAACTTGGTCTACTCGTGTCTTTACCTTACGAGACGCGGCACGAAGGCTCAACTAGCTAGTTAGACTTTTAAGAGCACTAAATAGAGTACAACGGTCCACATTGAGGTTTTGGAATTGCTAAACTCTCTCCATAGAGGAGCTTTTCACATTCTTGTGCAATTTGAGACATAACATGGTCTATTCGCGTCTTTACCTTACGAAACGTGGCACGAAGGCTCAACTAGCTAGTTTGACTTTTAAGAGCACTAAATAAAGTACAACGGTCCACATTGATGCTTTGGAATTGCTCAACTCTCTCCATAGAGGAGCTTTTCACGTTTTTGTACAATTTGAGACATAACATGGTCTATTCGCGTCTTTACCTTACGAAAGGTGGCACGAAGGCTCCACTAGGTCGTTAGACTTTTAAGAGCACTAAATAGAGTACAACGGTCCACATTGATGCTTTGGAATTGCTCAGCTCTCTCCATAGAGGAGCTTTTCACGTTTTTGTGTAATTTCAAACATAACTTGGTCTACTCGCATCTTTACCTTACGAAACGAGGCACGAAGGCTCAACTAGCTAGTTAGACTTTTAAGAGCACTAAATAGAGTACAACGGTCCACATTGATGCTTTGGAATTCCTCAACTTTCTCCATAGAGGAGCTTTTCACGTTTTTGTGCAATTTGAGACATAACATGGTCTATTCGCGTCTTTACCTTACGAAACGTGGCACGAATGCTCAACTAGCTAGTTAGACTTTTAAGAGCACTAAATAGAGTACAACGGTCCACATGGATGCTTTGGAATTGTTCAACTCTCTCTACAGAAAAGCTTTTCACGTTTTTGTGCGATTTGAAACATAAGTTGGTCTATTTGTGTCTTCACCTTATGAAACGCGACACTAAGGCTCTGCTAGCTAGTTGGACTTTTAAGAGCACTAAATAGAGTACAACAGTCCAAATTGAGGCTTGGAATTGCTCAACTGTCTCCATAGAGGAGCTTTTCAAGTTTTTGTGCAATTTGAGACATAACATGGTCTATTCGCGTCATTACCTTACGAAACGTGGCACGAAGGCTCCACTGGCTAGTTAGACTTTTAAGAGCACTAAATAGAGTACAACGGTCCACATGGATGCCTAGGAATTGCTCAACTCTCTCCATAGAGGAGCTTTTCACGTTTTTGTGCAATTGGAGACATAACATGGTCTATTCGCGTCTTTACCTTAAGAAACGTGGCACAAAGGCTCAACTAGCTAGTTAGACTTTTAATAGCACTAACTAGAGTATAACGGTCCACATTGATGCGTTGGAATTGCTCAACTCTCTCCATAGAGGAGCTTTTCACGTTTTTGTGCAATTTCAAACAGAACTTGGTCTACTCGCATCTTTACCTTACGAAACGTGGCACGAAGGCTCAACTAGCAAGTTAGACTTTTAAGAGCACTAAATAGAGTACAACGGTCCACATTGATGCTTTGGATTCGCTCAACTCTCTCCAGAGAGGAGCTTTTGAAGTTTTTGTACAATTTCAGACATAACATGGTCTATTCGCGTCTTTACCTTACGAAACCTATCACGAAGGCTCAACTAGCTAGTTAGACTTCTAAGACCACTAAATAGAGTACAACGGTCCACATGGATGCTTTGGAATTGCTCAACTCTCTCCATAGGGGAGCTCTTCACGTTTTTGTGCAATTTCAGACATAACATGGTTTATTCGCGTCTTTACCTTAAGAAACGTGGCACGAAGGCTCAACTAGCTAGTTAGACTTTTAAGAGCACTAAATAGAGTACAGCGGTCCACATTGATGCTTTGGAATTGCTAAACTCTCTACATAGAGGAACTTTTCACGTTTTTGTGCAATTTCAAACATAACTTGGTCTACTCGCTTCTTTACCTTACGAAACGTGGCACGAAAGCTCAACTAGCAAGTTAGACTTTTAAGAGCACTAAATAGAGTACAACGGTCCACATGGATGGTTTGGAATTGTTCAACTCTCTCCACAGAAGAGCTTTTAACGTTTTTGTGCAATTTGAGACATAACTTGGTCTATTCGCGTCTTTACCTTACGAGACGCGGCACGGAGGCTCAACTAGCTGGATACACTTTTAAGAGCACTAAATAGAGTACAACGGTCCACATTGATGTTTTGGAATTGCTCAACTCTCTCCATAGAGGAGCTTTTCACGTTTTTGTGTAATTTCAGACATAACATGGTTTAGTCACGTCTTTACCTTAAGAAACGTGGCACGAAGGCTCAACTAGCTAGTTAGACTTTTAAGACCACTAAATAGAGTACAACGGTCCACATTGATGCTTTGTAATTGCTCAACTCTCTCCATAGAGGAGCTTTTCACGTTTTTGTGCTATTTCAAACATAACTTGGTCTACTCGCATCTTTACCTTACGAAACGTGGCACGAAAGCTCAACTAGCAAGTTAGACTTTTAAGAGCACTAAATATAGTACAACGGTCCACATTGAAGGTTTGGAATTGCTCAACTCTCTCGATAGAAGAGCTTTTCACGTTTTTGTGCAATTTCAAACATAACTTGGTCTACTCGCATCTTTACCTTACTGAACGTGGCACGAAGGCTCAACTAGCAAGTTAGACTTTTAAGAGCAATAAATAGAGTACAACGGTCCACATTGATGGTTTGCAATTGCTCAACTCTCTCCATAGAGGAGCTTTTTCACGTTTTTGTGCAATTTGAGACATAACATGGTGTATTCGCGTCTTTACCTTACGAAACGTGGCACGAATGCTCAACTAGCCAGTTAGACTTTTAAGAGCACTAAATAGAGTACAACAGTCCACATAGATGCTTTGGAATTGCTCAACTCTCTCCATAGAGGAGCTATTCACGTTTTTGTGCAATTTGAGACATAACATGGTCTAGTCGCGTCTTTACCTTAAGAAACGTGGTACGAAGGCTCAACTAGCTAGTTAGACTTTTATGAGCACTAAATAGAGTACAACGGTCCACATTGACGCTTTGGAATTGCTCAACTCTCTCCATAGAGGAGCTTTTCACGTTTTTGTGCAATTTGAGACATAACATGGTCTATTCGCGTCTTTACCTTACGAAACGTGGCTCGAAGGCTGAACTACCTGGTTAGACTTTTAAAAGCACTAAATAGAGTACAACGGTCCACATTGATGGTTTGCAATTGCTCAATTATCTCCATAGAGCAGCTTTTCACGTTTTTGTGCAATTTGAGACATAACATGGTCTAGTCGCGTCTTTACCTTAAGAAACGTGGCATAAAGGCTCAACTAGCTGGATCGACTTTTAAGAGCACTAAATAGAGTACAACAGTCCACATTGATGCTTTGGAATTGCTGAACTCTCTCCATAGAGGAGCTGTTCACGTTTTTGTGCAATTTGAGACATAAGATGGTCTATTCGCGTCTTTACCTTACGAAACGTGGCTCGAAGGCTGAACTAGCTGGTTAGACTTTTAAGAGCACCAAATAGAGTACAACGGTCCACAATGATGCTTTGGAATTGCTCAACTCTCTCCATAGAGGAGCTTTTTACGTTTTTGTGCAATTACAAACATAACTTGGTCTACTCGCATCTTTACCTTACGAAACATGCCATGAATGCTCAACTAGCAAGTTAGACTTTTAAGAGCACTAAATAGAGTACAACGGTCCACATTGATGCTTTGGAATTGTTCAACTCTCTACACAAAAGAGCTTTTCACGTTTTTGTGCAATTTGAGACATAACATGGTCTATTCACGTCTTTACCTTACGAAACGTGGCACGAAGGCTCAAGTTGCTGGTTAGACTATTAAGAGCACTAAATAGAGTACAACAGTCCACATTGATGCTTTAGAATTGCTCAACTCTCTCCATAGAGGAGATTTTCACGTTTTTGTGCAATTTCAAACATAACTTGGTCTATTCGCATCTTTAGCATACGAAACGTGGCAGGAAGGCTCAACTAGCAAGTTAGAATTTTAAGAGCACTAAATAGAGTACAACAGTCCACATTGATGCTTTAGAATTGTTCAACTCTCTCCACAGAAGAGCTTTTCAGGTTTTTGTGCAATTTGAGACATAACATGGTCTAGTCGCGTCTTTACCTTAATAAACGTGGCATGAATGCTCAACTAGCTGGTTAGACTTTTAAGAGCACTAAATAGAGTACATCAGTCCACATTGATGCTTTGGAAGTGCTCAACTCTCTCCATAGAGGAGCTTTTCACGTTTTTGTGGAATTTCAAACATAACTTGGTGTACTCGCATCTTTACCTTACGAAACGTGGCACGAAAGCTCAACTAGCAAGTTAGACTTTTAAGAGCACTAAATAGAGTACAACGGTCCACATTGATGGTTTGGAATTGTTCAACTCTCTCCATAGAGGAGCTTTTCACGTTTTTGAGCAATTTGAGACATAACATGGTCTAGTCGCGTCTTTACCTTAATAAACGTGGCATGAATGCTCAACTAGCTGGTTCGACTTTTAAGAGCACTAAATAGAGTACAACAGTCCACATTGATGCTTTGGAATTGCTCAACTCTCTCCATAGAGGAGCTTTTCACGTTTTTGTGTAATTTCAAACATAACTTGGTTTACTCGCATCTTTACCTTACGAAACGTGGCACGAAGGCTCAACTAGCTAGTTAGACTTTTAAGAGCACTAAATAGAGTACAACGGTCCACATTGATGCTTTGGAATTCTTCAACTTTCTCCATAGAGGAGCTTTTCACGTTTTTGTGCAATTTGAGACATAACATGGTCTATTCGCGTCTTTACCTTACGAAACGTGGCACGAAGGCTCAACTAGCTAGTTAGACTTTTAAGAGCACTAAATAGAGTACAACGGTCCACATCGATGCTTTGGAATTGTTCAACTCTCTCTACAGAAAAGCTTTTCACGTTTTTGTGCGATTTGAAACATAAGTTGGTCTATTTGTGTCTTTACCTTATGAAACGCGGCACTAAGGCTCTGCTAGCTAGTTGGACTTTTAAGAGCACTAAATAGAGTACAACAGTCCACATTGAGGCTTTGGAATTGCTCAACTGTCTCCATAGAGAAGCTTTTCAAGTTTTTGTGCAATTTGAGCCATAACATGCTCTATTCGCGTCCTTACCTTGCGAAACGTGGCACGAAGGCTCCACTGGCTAGTTAGACTTTTAAGAGCACTAAATAGAGTACAACGGTCCACATGGATGCTTAGGAATTGCTCAACTCTCTCCATAGAGGAGCTTTTCACGTTTTTGTGCAATTGGAGACATAACATGGTCTATTCGCGTCTTTACCTTAAGAAACGTGGCACGAAGGCTCAACTAGCTAGTTAGACTTTTAAGAGCACTAAATAGAGTATAACGGTCCACATTGATGCTTTGGAATTGCTCAACTCTCTCCATAGAGGAGCTTTTCACGTTTTTGTGCAATGTCAAACATAACTTGGTCTACTCGCATCTTTACCTTACGAAACGTGGCACGAAGGCTCAACTAGCAAGTTAGACTTTTAAGAGCACTAAATAGAGTACAACGGTCCACATTGATTCTTTGGATTTGCTCAACTCTCTCCAGAGAGGAGCTTTTGACGTTTTTGTGCAATTTCAGACATAACATGGTCTATTCGCGTCTTTACCTTACGAAACCTATCACGAAGGCTCAACTAGCTAGTTAGACTTCTAAGAGCACTAAATAGAGTACAACAGTCCACATGGATGCTTTGGAATTGCTCAACTCTCTCCATAGGGGAGCTCTTCACGTTTTTGTGCAATTTCAAACATAACATGGTCTATTCGCGTCTTTACCTTAAGAAACGTGGCACGAAGGCTCAACTAGCTAGTTAGACTTTTAAGAGCACTAAATAGAGTACAGTGGTCCACATTGATGCTTTGTAATTGCTCAACTCTCTACATAGAGGAACTTTTCACGTTTTTGTGCAATTTGAAACATAACTTGGTCTACTCGCATCTTTACCTTACGAAACGTGGCACGAAGGCTCAACTAGCAAGTTAGACTTTTAAGAGCACTAAATAGAGTACAACGGTCCACATTGATGGTTTGGAATTGTTCAACTCTCTCCACAGAAGAGCTTTTAACGTTTTTGTGCAATTTGAGACATAACTTGGTCTATTCGCGTCTTTACCTTACGAGACGCGGCACGGAGGCTCAACTAGCTGGATACACTTTTAAGAGCACTAAATAGAGTACAACGGTCCACATTGATGCTTTGGAATTGCTCAACTCTCTCCATAGAGGAGCTTTTCACGTTTTTGTGCAATTTGAGACATAACATGGTCTATTCACGTCTTTACCTTACGAAACGTGGCACGAAGGCTCAACTAGCTAGTTAGACTTTTAAGAGCACTAAATAGAGTACAACGGTCCACATGGATGCTTTGGAATTGTTCAACTCTCTCTACAGAAAAGCTTTTCACGTTTTTGTGCGATTTGAAACATAAGTTGGTCTATTTGTGTCTTTACCTTATGAAACGCGGCACTAAGGCTCTGCTAGCTAGTTGGACTTTTAAGAGCACTAAATAGAGTACAACAGTCCACATTGAGGCTTTGGAATTGCTCAACTGTCTCCATAGAGAAGCTTTTCAAGTTTTTGTGCAATTTGAGACATAACATGGTCTATTAGCGTCCTTACCTTACGAAACGTGGCACGAAGGCTCCACTGGCTAGTTAGACTTTTAAGAGCACTAAATAGAGTACAACGGTCCACATGGATGCTTAGGAATTGCTCAACTCTCTCCATAGAGGAGATTTTCACGTTTTTGTGCAATTGGAGACATAACATGGTCTATTCGCGTCTTTACCTTACGAAACGTGGCACGAAGGCTCAACTAGCAAGTTAGACTTTTAAGAGCACTAAATAGAGTACAACGGTCCACATTGATTCTTTGGATTTGCTCAACTCTCTCCAGAGAGGAGCTTTTGACGTTTTTGTGCAATTTCAGACATAACATGGTCTATTCGCGTCTTTGCCTTACGAAACCTATCACGAAGGCTCAACTAGCTAGTTAGACTTCTAAGACCACTAAATAGAGTATAACGGTCCACATGGATGCTTTGGAATTGCTCAACTCTCTCCATAGGGGAGCTCTTCACGTTTTTGTGCAATTTCAGACATAACATGGTCTATTCGCGTCTTTACCTTAAGAAACGTGGCACGAAGGCTCAACTAGCTAGCTAGACTTTTAAGAGCACTAAATAGAGTACAGCGGTCCACATTGATGCTTTGTAATTGCTCAACTCTCTACATAGAGGAACTTTTCACGTTTTTGTGCAATTTGAAACATAACTTGGTCTACTCGCATCTTTACCTTACGAAACGTGGCACGAAGGCTCAACTAGCAAGTTAGACTTTTAAGAGCACTAAATAGAGTACAACGGTCCACATTGATGGTTTGGAATTGTTCAACTCTCTCCACAGAAGAGCTTTTGACGTTTTTGTGCAATTTGAGACATAACATGGTCTAGTCGCGTCTTTACCTTACGAAACGTGGCTCGAAGGCTGAACTAGCTGGTTAGACTTTTAAGAGCACTAAATAGAGTACAACAGTCCACATTGATGCTTTGGAATTGCTGAACTCTCTCCATAGAGGAGCTTTTCACGTTTTTGTGCAATTTGAGACATAACATGGTCTATTCGCGTCCTTACCTTACGAAACGTGGCACGAAGGCTCCACTGGCTAGTTAGACTTTTAAGAGCACTAAATAGAGTATAACGGTCCACATTGATGCGTTGGAATTGCTCAACTATCTCCATAGAGGAGCTTTTCACGTTTTTGTGCTATTTCAAACATAACTTGGTCTACTCGCATCTTTACCTTACGAAACGTGGCATGAAGGCTTAACTAGCAAGTTAGACTTTTAAGAGCACTAAATAGAGTACAACGGTCCACATTGATGGTTTGCAATTGCTCAACTCTCTCCATAGAGGAGCGTTTTCACGTTTTTGTGCAATTTGAGACATAACATGGTCTATTCGCGTCCTTACCTTACGAAACGTGGCACGAAGGCTCCACTGGCTAGTTAGACTTTTAAGAGCACTAAATAGAGTACAACGGTCCACATGGATGCTTAGGAATTGCTCAACTCTCTCCATAGAGGAGCTTTTCACCTTTTTGTGCAATTGGAGACATAACATGGTCTATTCGCGTCTTTACCTTAAGAAACGTGGCACGAAGGCTCAACTAGCTAGTTAGACTTTTAAGAGCACTAAATAGAGTATAACGGTCCACATTGATGCGTTGGAATTGCTCAACTCTCTCCATAGAGGAGGTTTTCACGTTTTTGTGCAATTTCAAACATAACTTGGTCTACTCGCATCTTTACCTTACGAAACGTGGCACGAAGGCTCAACTAGCAAGTTAGACTTTTAAGAGCACTAAATAGAGTAGAACGGTCCACATTGATGCTTTGGATTTGCTCAACTCTCTCCAGAGAGGAGCTTTTGACGTTTTTGTGCAATTTCAGACATAACATGGTCTATTCGCGTCTTTACCTTACGAAACCTATCACGAAGGCTCAACTAGCTAGTTAGACTTCTAAGACCACTAAATAGAGTACAACGGTCCATATGGATGCTTTGGAATTGCTCAACTCTCTCCATAGGGGAGCTCTTCACGTTTTTGTGCAATTTCAGACATAACATGGTCTATTCGCGTCTTTACCTTAAGAAACGTGGCACGAAGGCTCAACTAGCTAGTTAGACTTTTAAGAGCACTAAATAGAGTACAGCGGTCCACATTGATGCTTTGGAATTGCTCAACTCTCTCCATAGAGGAGCTTTTCACGTTTTTGTGCAATTTGAGACATAACATGGTCTAGTCGCGTCTTTACCTTATGAAACGTGGCTCGAAGGCTGAACTAGCTGGTTAGACTTTTAAGAGCACTAAATAGAGTACAACAGTCCACATTGATGCTTTGGAATTGCTGAACTCTCTCCATTGAGGAGCTTTTCACGTTTTTGTGCAATTTGAGACATAACATGGTCTATTCGCGTCCTTACCTTACGAAACGTGGCACGAAGGCTCCACTGGCTAGTTAGACTTTTAAGAGCACTAAATAGAGTACAACGGTCCACATGGATGCTTAGGAATTGCTCAACTCTCTCCATAGAGGAGCTTTTCACGTTTTTGTGCAATTGGAGACATAACATGGTCTATTCGCATCTTTACCTTAGGAAACATGGCACGAAGGCCCAACTAGCTAGTTAGACTTTTAAGAGCACTAAATAGAGTATAACGGTCCACATTGATGCGTTGGAATTGCTCAACTCTCTCCATAGAGGAGGTTTTCACGTTTTTGTGCAATTTCAAACATAACTTGGTCTACTCGCATCTTTACCTTACGAAACGTGGCACGAAGGCTCAACTAGCAAGTTAGACTTTTAAGAGCACTAAATAGAGTACAACGGTCCACATTGATGCTTTGGATTTGCTCAACTCTCTCCAGAGAGGAGCTTTTGACGTTTTTGTGCAATTTCAGACATAACATGGTCTATTCGCGTCTTTACCTTACGAAACCTATCACGAAGGCTCAACTAGCTAGTTAGACTTCTAAGACCACTAAATAGAGTACAACGGTCCATATGGATGCTTTGGAATTGCTCAACTCTCTCCATAGGGGAGCTCTTCACGTTTTTGTGCAATTTCAGACATAACATGGTCTATTCGCGTCTTTACCTTAAGAAACGTGGCACGAAGGCTCAACTAGCTAGTTAGACTTTTAAGAGCACTAAATAGAGTACAGCGGTCCACATTGATGCTTTGGAATTGCTCAACTCTCTACATAGAGGAACTTTTCACGTTTTTATGCAATCTCAAACATAACTTGGTCTACTCGCATCTTTACCTTACGAAACGTGGCACGAAGGCTCAACTAGCAAGTTAGACTTTTAAGAGCACTAAATAGAGTACAACGGTCGACATTGATGGTTTGGAATTGTTCAACTCTCTCCACAGAAGAGCTTTTAACGTTTTTGTGCAATTTGAGACATAACTTGGTCTATTCGCGTCTTTACCTTACGTGACGCGGCACGGAGGCTCAACTAGCTGGATACACTTTTAAGAGCACTAAATAGAGTACAACGGTCCACATTGATGCTTTGGAATTGCTCAACTCTCTCCATAGAGTAGTTTTTCACGTTTTTGTGTAATTTGAGACATAACATGGTCTAGTCGCGTCTTTGCCTTACGAAACCTATCACGAAGGCTCAACTAGCTAGTTAGACTTCTAAGACCACTAAATAGAGTATAACGGTCCACATGGATGCTTTGGAATTGCTCAACTCTCTCCATAGGGGAGCTCTTCACGTTTTTGTGCAATTTCAGACATAACATGGTCTATTCGCGTCTTTACCTTACGTGACGCGGCACGGAGGCTCAACTAGCTGGATACACTTTTAAGAGCACTAAATAGAGTACAACGGTCCACATTGATGCTTTGGAATTGCTCAACTCTCTCCATAGAGTAGTTTTTCACGTTTTTGTGTAATTTGAGACATAACATGGTCTATTCGCGTCTTTGCCTTACGAAACCTATCACGAAGGCTCAACTAGCTAGTTAGACTTCTAAGACCACTAAATAGAGTATAACGGTCCACATGGATGCTTTGGAATTGCTCAACTCTCTCCATAGGGGAGCTCTTCACGTTTTTGTGCAATTTCAGACATAACATGGTCTATTCGCGTCTTTACCTTAAGAAACGTGGCACGAAGGCTCAACTAGCTAGCTAGACTTTTAAGAGCACTAAATAGAGTACAGCGGTCCACATTGATGCTTTGTAATTGCTCAACTCTCTACATAGAGGAACTTTTCACGTTTTTGTGCAATTTGAAACATAACTTGGTCTACTCGCATCTTTACCTTACGAAACGTGGCACGAAGGCTCAACTAGCAAGTTAGACTTTTAAGAGCACTAAATAGAGTACAACGGTCCACATTGATGGTTTGGAATTGTTCAACTCTCTCCACAGAAGAGCTTTTGACGTTTTTGTGCAATTTGAGACATAACATGGTCTAGTCGCGTCTTTACCTTACGAAACGTGGCTCGAAGGCTGAACTAGCTGGTTAGACTTTTAAGAGCACTAAATAGAGTACAACAGTCCACATTGATGCTTTGGAATTGCTGAACTCTCTCCATAGAGGAGCTTTTCACGTTTTTGTGCAATTTGAGACATAACATGGTCTATTCGCGTCCTTACCTTACGAAACGTGGCACGAAGGCTCCACTGGCTAGTTAGACTTTTAAGAGCACTAAATAGAGTATAACGGTCCACATTGATGCGTTGGAATTGCTCAACTATCTCCATAGAGGAGCTTTTCACGTTTTTGTGCTATTTCAAACATAACTTGGTCTACTCGCATCTTTACCTTACGAAACGTGGCATGAAGGCTTAACTAGCAAGTTAGACTTTTAAGAGCACTAAATAGAGTACAACGGTCCACATTGATGGTTTGCAATTGCTCAACTCTCTCCATAGAGGAGCGTTTTCACGTTTTTGTGCAATTTGAGACATAACATGGTCTATTCGCGTCCTTACCTTACGAAACGTGGCACGAAGGCTCCACTGGCTAGTTAGACTTTTAAGAGCACTAAATAGAGTACAACGGTCCACATGGATGCTTAGGAATTGCTCAACTCTCTCCATAGAGGAGCTTTTCACCTTTTTGTGCAATTGGAGACATAACATGGTCTATTCGCGTCTTTACCTTAAGAAACGTGGCACGAAGGCTCAACTAGCTAGTTAGACTTTTAAGAGCACTAAATAGAGTATAACGGTCCACATTGATGCGTTGGAATTGCTCAACTCTCTCCATAGAGGAGGTTTTCACGTTTTTGTGCAATTTCAAACATAACTTGGTCTACTCGCATCTTTACCTTACGAAACGTGGCACGAAGGCTCAACTAGCAAGTTAGACTTTTAAGAGCACTAAATAGAGTAGAACGGTCCACATTGATGCTTTGGATTTGCTCAACTCTCTCCAGAGAGGAGCTTTTGACGTTTTTGTGCAATTTCAGACATAACATGGTCTATTCGCGTCTTTACCTTACGAAACCTATCACGAAGGCTCAACTAGCTAGTTAGACTTCTAAGACCACTAAATAGAGTACAACGGTCCATATGGATGCTTTGGAATTGCTCAACTCTCTCCATAGGGGAGCTCTTCACGTTTTTGTGCAATTTCAGACATAACATGGTCTATTCGCGTCTTTACCTTAAGAAACGTGGCACGAAGGCTCAACTAGCTAGTTAGACTTTTAAGAGCACTAAATAGAGTACAGCGGTCCACATTGATGCTTTGGAATTGCTCAACTCTCTCCATAGAGGAGCTTTTCACGTTTTTGTGCAATTTGAGACATAACATGGTCTAGTCGCGTCTTTACCTTATGAAACGTGGCTCGAAGGCTGAACTAGCTGGTTAGACTTTTAAGAGCACTAAATAGAGTACAACAGTCCACATTGATGCTTTGGAATTGCTGAACTCTCTCCATTGAGGAGCTTTTCACGTTTTTGTGCAATTTGAGACATAACATGGTCTATTCGCGTCCTTACCTTACGAAACGTGGCACGAAGGCTCCACTGGCTAGTTAGACTTTTAAGAGCACTAAATAGAGTACAACGGTCCACATGGATGCTTAGGAATTGCTCAACTCTCTCCATAGAGGAGCTTTTCACGTTTTTGTGCAATTGGAGACATAACATGGTCTATTCGCATCTTTACCTTAGGAAACATGGCACGAAGGCCCAACTAGCTAGTTAGACTTTTAAGAGCACTAAATAGAGTATAACGGTCCACATTGATGCGTTGGAATTGCTCAACTCTCTCCATAGAGGAGGTTTTCACGTTTTTGTGCAATTTCAAACATAACTTGGTCTACTCGCATCTTTACCTTACGAAACGTGGCACGAAGGCTCAACTAGCAAGTTAGACTTTTAAGAGCACTAAATAGAGTACAACGGTCCACATTGATGCTTTGGATTTGCTCAACTCTCTCCAGAGAGGAGCTTTTGACGTTTTTGTGCAATTTCAGACATAACATGGTCTATTCGCGTCTTTACCTTACGAAACCTATCACGAAGGCTCAACTAGCTAGTTAGACTTCTAAGACCACTAAATAGAGTACAACGGTCCATATGGATGCTTTGGAATTGCTCAACTCTCTCCATAGGGGAGCTCTTCACGTTTTTGTGCAATTTCAGACATAACATGGTCTATTCGCGTCTTTACCTTAAGAAACGTGGCACGAAGGCTCAACTAGCTAGTTAGACTTTTAAGAGCACTAAATAGAGTACAGCGGTCCACATTGATGCTTTGGAATTGCTCAACTCTCTACATAGAGGAACTTTTCACGTTTTTATGCAATCTCAAACATAACTTGGTCTACTCGCATCTTTACCTTACGAAACGTGGCACGAAGGCTCAACTAGCAAGTTAGACTTTTAAGAGCACTAAATAGAGTACAACGGTCGACATTGATGGTTTGGAATTGTTCAACTCTCTCCACAGAAGAGCTTTTAACGTTTTTGTGCAATTTGAGACATAACTTGGTCTATTCGCGTCTTTACCTTACGTGACGCGGCACGGAGGCTCAACTAGCTGGATACACTTTTAAGAGCACTAAATAGAGTACAACGGTCCACATTGATGCTTTGGAATTGCTCAACTCTCTCCATAGAGTAGTTTTTCACGTTTTTGTGTAATTTGAGACATAACATGGTCTAGTCGCGTCTTTACCTTAAGAAACGTGGCACGAAGGCTCAACTAGCTAGTTAGACTTTCAAGACCACTAAATAGAGTAAAACGGTCAACATTGATGCTTTGTAATTGCTCAACTCTCTCCATAGAGGAGCTTTTCACGTTTTTGTGCTATTTCAAACATAACTTGGTCTACTCGCATCTTTACCTTACGAAACGTGGCACGAAGGTTCAACTAGCAAGTTAGACTTTTAAGAGCACTAAATATAGTACAACGGTCCACATTGAAGGTTTGGAATTGCTCAACTCTCCCGATGGAAGAGCTTTTCACGTTTTTATGCAATTTCAAACATAACTTGGTCTACTCGCATCTTTACCTTACTGAACGTGGCACGAAGGCTCAACTAGCAAGTTAGACTTTTAAGAGCACTAAATAGAGTACAACGGTCCACATTGATGGTTTGCAATTGCTCAACTCTCTCCATAGAGGAGCTTTTTCACGTTTTTGTGCAATTTGAGACATAACATGGTCTATTCGCGTCTTTACCTTACGAAACGTGGCACGAATGCTCAACTAGCTAGTTAGACTTTTAAGAGCACTAAATAGAGTACAACGGTCCACATAGATGCTTTGGAATTGCTCAACTCTCTCCATAGAGGAGCTTTTCACGTTTTTGTGCAATTTGAGACATAACATGGTCTAGTCGCGTCTTTACCTTAAGAAACGTGGCACGAAGGCTCAACTAGCTAGTTAGACTTTCAAGACCACTAAATAGAGTAAAACGGTCAACATTGATGCTTTGTAATTGCTCAACTCTCTCCATAGAGGAGGTTTTCACGTTTTTGTGCTATTTCAAACATAACTTGGTCTACTCGCATCTTTACCTTACGAAACGTGGCACGAAGGCTCAACTAGCAAGTTAGACTTTTAAGAGCACTAAATATAGTACAACGGTCCACATTGAAGGTTTGGAATTGCTCAACTCTCTCGATGGAAGAGCTTTTCACGTTTTTATGCAATTTCAAACATAACTTGGTCTATTCGCGTCTTTACCTTACTGAACGTGGCACGAAGGCTCAACTAGCAAGTTAGACTTTTAAGAGCACTAAATAGAGTACAACGGTCCACATTGATGGTTTGCAATTGCTCAACTCTCTCCATAGAGGAGCTTTTTCACGTTTTTGTGCAATTTGAGACATAACATGGTCTATTCGCGTCTTTACCTTACGAAACGTGGCACGAATGCTCAACTAGCTAGTTAGACTTTTAAGAGCACTAAATAGAGTACAACGGTCCACATAGATGCTTTGGAATTGCTCAACTCTCTCCATAGAGGAGCTTTTCACGTTTTTGTGCAATTTGAGACATAACATGGTCTAGTCGCGTCTTTACCTTAAGAAACGTGGCACGAAGGCTCAACTAGCTAGTTAGACTTTTAAGAGCACTAAATAGAGTACAACGGTACACATTGATGCTTTGGAATTGCTCAACTCTCTCCATGGAGGAGCTTTTCACGTTTTTGTGCAATTTCAAACATAACTTGGTCTGCTCGCATCTTTCCCTTACGAAACGTGGCATGAGGGCTCAACTAGCAAGTTAGACTTTTAATAGCACTAAGTAGAGTACAACAGTCCACATTCATGCTTTGGAATTGTTCAACTCTCTCCACAGAAGAGCTTTTCACGTTTTTGTGCAATTTGAGACATAACTTGTTCTATTCGTGTCTTTACCTTACGAAACGTGGCACGAAGGCTCAACTAGCTAGTTAGACTTTTAAGAGCACTAAATATAGTACAACGGTCCACATTGAAGGTTTAGAATTGCTCAACTCTCTCGATAGAAGAGCTTTTCACGTTTTTGTGCAATTTCAAACATAACTTGGTCTATTCGCGTCTTTACCTTACGAAACGTGGCACGAATGCTCAACTAGCTAGTTAGACTTTTAAGAGCACTAAATAGAGTACAAAGGTCGACATAGATGCTTTGGAATTGCTCAACTCTCTCCATAGAGGAGCTTTTCACGTTTTTGTGCAATTTGAGACATAACATGGTCTAGTCGCGTGTTTACCTTATAAAACGTGGCACGAAGGCTCAACTAGCTAGTTAGACTTTTATGAGCACTAAATAGAGTACAACGGTCCACATTGACGCTTTGGAATTGCTCAACTCTCTCCATAGAGGAGCTTTTCACGTTTTTGTGCAATTTGAGACATAACATGGTCTATTCGCGTCTTTACCTTACGAAACGCGGCACGAAGGCTCAACTAGCTGGTTAGACTTTTAAAAGCACTAAATAGAGTACATCAGTCCACATTGATGCTTTGGAATTGCTCAACTCTCTCCATAGAGGAGCTTTTCACGTTTTTGTACAATTTCAAACATAACATGGTCTACTCGCATCTTTACCTTACGACACGTGGCATGAAGGCTCAACTAGCACGTTAGACTTTTAAGAGCACTAAATAGAGTACAACGGTCCACATTGATGCTTTGGAATTGTTCAACTCTCTCCACCGAAGAGCTTTTCACGTTTTTGTGCAATTTGAGACATAACTTGGTCTACTCGCATCTTTACCTTACGAAACATGCCATGAATGCTCAACTAGCAAGTTAGACTTTTAAGAGCACTAAATAGAGTACAACGGTCCACATTGAAGCTTTGAAATTGTTCAACTCTCTCCACAGAAGAGCTTTTCACGTTTTTGTGCAATTTGAGACATAACATGGTCTATTCGCGTCTTTACCTTACGAAACCTGGCACGAAGGCTCAACTAGCTAGTTAGACTTTTAAGACCACTAAATAGAGTACAATGGTCCACATTGATGCTTTGGAATTGCTGGACTCTCTCCATAGAGGAGCTTTTCACGTTTTTGTGCAATTTGAGACATAACATGGTCTACTCGCGTCCTTACCTTACGAAACGTGGCACGAAGGCTCCACTGGCTAGTTAGACTTTTAAGAGCACTAAATAGAGTACAACGGTCCACATGGATGCTTAGGAATTGCTCAACTCTGTCCATAGAGGAGCTTTTCACGTTTTTGTGCAATTGGAGACATAACATGGTCTATTCGCGTCTTTACCTTAAGAAACGTGGCACGAAGGCTCAACTAGCTAGTTAGACTTTTAAGAGCACTAAATAGAGTATAACGGTCCACATTGATGCGTTGGAATTGCTCAACTCTCTCCATAGAGGAGGTTTTCACGTTTTTGTGCAATTTCAAACATAACTTGGTCTACTCGCATCTTTACCTTACGAAACGTGGCACGAAGGCTCAACTAGCAAGTTAGACTTTTAAGAGCACTAAATAGAGTACAACGGTCCACATTGATGCTTTGGATTTGCTCAACTCTCTCCAGAGAGGAGCTTTTGACGTTTTTGTGCAATTTCAGACATAACATGGTCTATTCGCGTCTTTACCTTACGAAACCTATCACGAAGGCTCAACTAGCTAGTTAGACTTCTAAGACCACTAAATAGAGTACAACGGTCCATATGGATGCTTTGGAATTGCTCAACTCTCTCCATAGGGGAGCTCTTCACGTTTTTGTGCAATTTCAGACATAACATGGTCTATTCGCGTCTTTACCTTAAGAAACGTGGCACGAAGGCTCAACTAGCTAGTTAGACTTTTAAGAGCACTAAATAGAGTACAGCGGTCCACATTGATGCTTTGGAATTGCTCAACTCTCTACATAGAGGAACTTTTCACGTTTTTGTGCAATCTCAAACATAACTTGGTCTACTCGCATCTTTACCTTACGAAACGTGGCACGAAGGCTCAACTAGCAAGTTAGACTTTTCAGAGCACTAAATTGAGTACAATGGTCCACATTGATGGTTTGGAATTGTTCAACTCTCTCCACAGAAGAGCTTTTAACGTTTTTGTGCAATTTGAGACATAACTTGGTCTATTCGCGTCTTTACCTTACGAGACGCGGCACGGAGGCTCAATTAGCTGGATACACTTTTAAGAGCACTAAATAGAGTACAACGGTTCACATTGATGCTTTGGAATTGCTCAACTCTCTCCATAGAGTAGTTTTTCACGTTTTTGTGTAATTTGAGACATAACATGGTCTAGTCGCGTCTTTACCTTAAGAAACGTGGCAAGAAGGCTCAACTAGCTAGTTAGACTTTTAAGACCACTAAATAGAGTAAAACGGTCAACATTGATGCTTTGTAATTGCTCAACTCTCTCCATAGAGGAGCTTTTCACGTTTTTGTGCTATTTCAAACATAACTTGGTCTACTCGCATCTTTACCTTACGAAACGTGGCACGAAGGCTCAACTAGCAAGTTAGACTTTTAAGAGCACTAAATATAGTACAACGGTCCACATTGAAGGTTTGGAATTGCTCAACTCTCTCGATGGAAGAGCTTTTCACGTTTTTATGCAATTTCAAACATAACTTGGTCTACTCGCATCTTTACCTTACTGAACGTGGCACGAAGGCTCAACTAGCAAGTTAGACTTTTAAGAGCACTAGATAGAGTACAACGGTCCACATTGATGGTTTGCAATTGCTCAACTCTCTCCATAGAGGAGCTTTTTCACGTTTTTGTGCAATTTGAGACATAACATGGTCTATTCGCGCCTTTACCTTACGAAACGTGGCACGAATGCTCAACTAGCTAGTTAGACTTTTAAGAGCACTAAATAGAGTACAACGGTCCACATAGATGCTTTGGAATTGCTCAACTCTCTCCATAGAGGAGCTTTTCACGTTTTTGTGCAATTTGAGACATAACATGGTCTAGTCGCGTCTTTACCTTAAGAAACGTGGCACGAAGGCTCAACTAGCTAGTTAGACTTTTAAGAGCACTAAATAGAGTACAACGGTACACATTGATGCTTTGGAATTGCTCAACTCTCTCCATAGAGGAGCTTTTCACGTTTTTGTGCAATCTCAAACATAACTTGGTCTACTCGCATCTTTACCTTACGAAACGTGGCACGAAGGCTCAACTAGCAAGTTAGACTTTTCAGAGCACTAAATTGAGTACAATGGTCCACATTGATGGTTTGGAATTGTTCAACTCTCTCCACAGAAGAGCTTTTAACGTTTTTGTGCAATTTGAGACATAACTTGGTCTATTCTCGTCTTTACCTTACGAGACGCGGCACGGAGGCTCAACTAGCTGGATACACTTTTAAGAGCACTAAATAGAGTACAACGGTTCACATTGATGCTTTGGAATTGCTCAACTCTCTCCATAGAGTAGTTTTTCACGTTTTTGTGTAATTTGAGACATAACATGGTCTAGTCGCGTCTTTACCTTAAGAAACGTGGCAAGAAGGCTCAACTAGCTAGTTAGACTTTTAAGACCACTAAATAGAGTAAAACGGTCAACATTGATGCTTTGTAATTGCTCAACTCTCTCCATAGAGGAGCTTTTCACGTTTTTGTGCTATTTCAAACATAACTTGGTCTACTCGCATCTTTACCTTACGAAACGTGGCACGAAGGCTCAACTAGCAAGTTAGACTTTTAAGAGCACTAAATATAGTACAACGGTCCACATTGAAGGTTTGGAATTGCTCAACTCTCTCGATGGAAGAGCTTTTCACGTTTTTATGCAATTTCAAACATAACTTGGTCTACTCGCATCTTTACCTTACTGAACGTGGCACGAAGGCTCAACTAGCAAGTTAGACTTTTAAGAGCACTAAATAGAGTACAACGGTCCACATTGATGGTTTGCAATTGCTCAACTCTCTCCATAGAGGAGCTTTTTCACGTTTTTGTGCAATTTGAGACATAACATGGTCTATTCGCGCCTTTACCTTACGAAACGTGGCACGAATGCTCAACTAGCTAGTTAGACTTTTAAGAGCACTAAATAGAGTACAACGGTCCACATAGATGCTTTGGAATTGCTCAACTCTCTCCATAGAGGAGCTTTTCACGTTTTTGTGCAATTTGAGACATAACATGGTCTAGTCGCGTCTTTACCTTAAGAAACGTGGCACGAAGGCTCAACTAGCTAGTTAGACTTTTAGGAGCACTAAATAGAGTACAACGGTACACATTGATGCTTTGGAATTGCTCAACTCTCTCCATAGAGGAGCTTTTCACGTTTTTGTGCAATTTCAAACATAACTTGGTCTGCTCGCATCTTTCCCTTACGAAACGTGGCATGAGGGCTCAACTAGCAAGTTAGACTTTTAATAGCACTAAGTAGAGTACAACAGTCCACTTTCATGCTTTGGAATTGTTCAACTCTCTCCACAGAAGAGCTTTTCACGTTTTTGTGCAATTTGAGACATAACTTGTTCTATTCGTGTCTTTACCTTACGAAACGTGGCACGAAGGCTCAACTAGCTAGTTAGACTTTTAAGAGCACTAAATATAGTACAACGGTCCACATTGAAGGTTTAGAATTGCTCAACTCTCTCGATAGAAGAGCTTTTCACGTTTTTGTGCAATTTCAAACATAACTTGGTCTATTCGCGTCTTTACCTTACGAAACGTGGCACGAATGCTCAACTAGCTAGTTAGACTTTTAAGCGCACTAAATAGAGTACAACGGTCCACATAGATGCTTTGGAATTGCTCAACTCTCTCCATAGAGGAGCTTTTCACGTTTTTGTGCAATTTGAGACATGACATGGTCTAGTCGCGTCTTTACCTTAAGAAACGTGGCACGAAGGCTCAACTACCTAGTTAGACTTTTATGAGCACTAAATAGAGTACAACGGTCCACATTGACGCTTTGGAATTGCTCAACTCTCTCCATAGAGGAGCTTTTCACGTTTTTGTGCAATTTGAGACATAACATGGTCTATTCGCGTCTTTACCTTACGAAACGCGGCACGAAGGCTCAACTAGCTGGTTAGACTTTTAAAAGCACTAAATAGAGTACATCAGTCCACATTGATGCTTTGGAATTGCTCAACTCTCTCCATAGAGGAGCTTTTCACGTTTTTGTGCAATTTCAAACATAACATGGTCTACTCGCATCTTTACCTTACGACATGTGGCATGAAGGCTCAACTAGCACGTTAGACTTTTAAGAGCACTAAATAGAGTACAACGGTCCACATTGATGCTTTGGAATTGTTCAACTCTCTCCACCGAAGAGCTTTTCACGTTTTTGTGCAATTTGAGACATAACTTGGTCTACTCGCATCTTTACCTCACGAAACATGCCATGAATGCTCAACTAGCAAGTTAGACTTTTAAGAGCACTAAATAGAGTACAACGGTCCACATAGATGCTTTGGAATTGCTCAACTCTCTCCATAGAGGAGCTTTTCACGTTTTTGTGCAATTTGAGACATAACATGGTCTAGTCGCGTCTTTACCTTAAGAAACGTGGCACGAAGGCTCAACTAGCTAGTTAGACTTTTAAGAGCACTAAATAGAGTACAACGGTACACATTGATGCTTTGGAATTGCTCAACTCTCTCCATAGAGGAGCTTTTCACGTTTTTGTGCAATTTCAAACATAACTTGGTCTGCTCGCATCTTTCCCTTACGAAACGTGGCATGAGGGCTCAACTAGAGAGTTAGACTTTTAATAGCACTAAGTAGAGAACAACAGTCCACATTCATGCTTTGGAATTGTTCAACTCTCTCCACAGAAGAGCTTTTCACGTTTTTGTGCAATTTGAGACATAACTTGTTCTATTCGTGTCTTTACCTTACGAAACGTGGCACGAAGGCTCAACTAGCTAGTTAGACTTTTAAGAGCACTAAATATAGTACAACGGTCCACATTGAAGGTTTAGAATTGCTCAACTCTCTCGATAGAAGAGCTTTTCACGTTTTTGTGCAATTTCAAACATAACTTGGTCTATTCGCGTCTTTACCTTACGAAACGTGGCACGAATGCTCAACTAGCTAGTTAGACTTTTAAGCGCACTAAATAGAGTACAACGGTCCACATAGATGCTTTGGAATTGCTCAACTCTCTCCATAGAGGAGCTTTTCACGTTTTTGTGCAATTTGAGACATAACATGGTCTAGTCGCGTCTTTACCTTAAGAAACGTGGCACGAAGGCTCAACTAGCTAGTTAGACTTTTATGAGCACTAAATAGAGTACAACGGTCCACATTGACGCTTTGGAATTGCTCAACTCTCTCCATAGAGGAGCTTTTCACGTTTTTGTGCAATTTGAGACATAACATGGTCTATTCGCGTCTTTACCTTACGAAACGCGGCACGAAGGCTCAACTAGCTGGTTAGACTTTTAAAAGCACTAAATAGAGTACATCAGTCCACATTGATGCTTTGGAATTGCTCAACTCTCTCCATAGAGGAGCTTTTCACGTTTTTGTGCAATTTCAAACATAACATGGTCTACTCGCATCTTTACCTTACGACATGTGGCATGAAGGCTCAACTAGCACGTTAGACTTTTAAGAGCACTAAATAGAGTACAACGGTCCACATTGATGCTTTGGAATTGTTCAACTCTCTCCACCGAAGAGCTTTTCACGTTTTTGTGCAATTTGAGACATAACTTGGTCTACTCGCATCTTTACCTCACGAAACATGCCATGAATGCTCAACTAGCAAGTTAGACTTTTAAGAGCACTAAATAGAGTACAACGGTCCACATTGATGCTTTGGATATGCTCAACTCTCTCCATAGAGGAGCTTTTCACGTTTTTGTGCAATTTGAGACATAACATGGTCTAGTCGCGTCTTTACCTTAAGAAACGTGGCACGAAGGCTCAACTAGCTAGTTAGACTTTTATGAGCACTAAATAGAGTACAACGGTCCACATTGACGCTTTGGAATTGCTCAACTCTCTCCATAGAGGAGCTTTTCACGTTTTTGTGCAATTTGAGACATAACATGGTCTATTCGCGTCTTTACCTTACGAAACGCGGCACGAAGGCTCAACTAGCTGGTTAGACTTTTAAAAGCACTAAATAGAGTACATCAGTCCACATTGATGCTTTGGAATTGCTCAACTCTCTCCATAGAGGAGCTTTTCACGTTTTTGTGCAATTTCAAACATAACATGGTCTACTCGCATCTTTACCTTACGACATGTGGCATGAAGGCTCAACTAGCACGTTAGACTTTTAAGAGCACTAAATAGAGTACAACGGTCCACATTGATGCTTTGGAATTGTTCAACTCTCTCCACCGAAGAGCTTTTCACGTTTTTGTGCAATTTGAGACATAACTTGGTCTACTCGCATCTTTACCTCACGAAACATGCCATGAATGCTCAACTAGCAAGTTAGACTTTTAAGAGCACTAAATAGAGTACAACGGTCCACATTGATGCTTTGGATATGCTCAACTCTCTCCATAGAGGAGCTTTTCACGTTTTTGTGCAATTTGAGACATAACATGGTCTATTCGCGTCTTTACCTTACGAAACCTGGCACGAATGCTCAACTAGCTAGTTAGACTTTTAAGAGCACTAAATAGAGTACAACGGTCCACATTGATGCTTTGGAATTGCTCAACTCTCTCCATAGAGGAGCTTTTCACGTTTTTGTGCAATTTGAGACATAACATGGTCTATTCGGGTCTTTACCTTACGAAACGTGGCACGAAGGCTCAACTAGCTAGTTAGACTTCTAAGAGCACTAAATAGAGAACAACGGTCCACATGGATGCTTTGGAATTGCTCAACTCTCTCAATAGAAGAGCTTTTCACGTTTTTGTGCAATTTGAGACATAACATGGTCTATTCGCGTCTTTACCTTACGAAACCTGGCACGAAGGCTCAACTAGCTAGTTAGACTTTTAAGACCACTAAATAGAGTACAACGGTCCACATTGATGCTTTGGAATTGCTCAACTCTCTCCATAGAGGAGCTTTTCACGTTTTTGTGCAATTTGAGACATAACATGGTCTATTCGCGTCTTTACCTTACGAAACCTGGCACGAAGGCTCAACTAGCTAGTTAGACTTTTAAGACCACTAAATAGAGTACAACGGTCCACATTGATGCTTTGGATATGCTCAACTCTCTCCATAGAGGAGCTTTTCACGTTTTTGTGCAATTTGAGACATAACATGGTCTATTCGCGTCTTTACCTTACGAAACCTGGCACGAATGCTCAACTAGCTAGTTAGACTTTTAAGAGCACTAAATAGAGTACAACGGTCCACATTGATGCTTTGGAATTGCTCAACTCTCTCCATAGAGGAGCTTTTCACGTTTTTGTGCAATTTGAGACATAACATGGTCTATTCGCGTCTTTACCTTACGAAACCTGGCACGAAGGCTCAACTAGCTAGTTAGACTTTTAAGACCACTAAATAGAGTACAACGGTCCACATTGATGCTTTGGATATGCTCAACTCTCTCCATAGAGGAGCTTTTCACGTTTTTGTGCAATTTGAGACATAACATGGTCTATTCGCGTCTTTACCTTACGAAACCTGGCACGAATGCTCAACTAGCTAGTTAGACTTTTAAGAGCACTAAATAGAGTACAACGGTCCACATTGATGCTTTGGAATTGCTCAACTCTCTCCATAGAGGAGCTTTTCACGTTTTTGTGCAATTTGAGACATAACATGGTCTATTCGCGTCTTTACCTTACGAAACCTGGCACGAAGGCTCAACTAGCTAGTTAGACTTTTAAGACCACTAAATAGAGTACAACGGTCCACATTGATGCTTTGGATATGCTCAACTCTCTCCATAGAGGAGCTTTTCACGTTTTTGTGCAATTTCAAACATAACTTGGTCTACTCGCATCTTTACCTTACGAAACGTGGCATGAAGGCTCATCTAGAAAGTTAGACTTTGAAGAGCACTAAATAGAGTGCAACGGTCCACATTGATGCTTTGGAATTGCTCAACTCTCTCCATAGAGGAGCTTTTCACGTTTTTGTGCAATTTGAGACATAACTTGTTCTATTCGTGTCTTTACCTTACGAAACGTGGCACGAAAACTCAACTAGCTAGTTAGACTTTTAAGAGCACTAAATAGAGTACAACGGTCCACATTGATGCTTTGGAATTGCTCAACTCTCTCCATAGAGGAGCTTTTCACGTTTTTGTGTAATTTCAAACATAACTTGGTCTGCTCGCATCTTTCCCTTACGAAACGTGGCATGAGGGCTCAACTAGCAAGTTAGACTTTTCATAGCACTAAGTAGAGTACAACAGTCCACATTCATGCTTGGGAATTGTTCAACTCTCTCCACAGAAGAGCTTTTCACGTTTTTGTGCAATTTGAGACATAACTTGTTCTATTCGTGTCTTTACCTTACGAAACGTGGCACGAAAACTCAACTAGCTAGTTAGAATTTTAAGAGCACTAAATAGAGTACAACGGTCCACATTGATGCTTTGGAATTGCTCAACTCTCTCCATAGAGGAGCTTTTCACGTTTTTGTGCAATTTGAGACATAACATGGTCTATTCGGGTCTTTACCTTACGAAACGTGGCACGAAGGCTCAACTAGCTAGTTAGACTTCTAAGAGCACTAAATAGAGAACAACGGTCCACATGGATGCTTTGGAATTGCTCAACTCTCTCAATAGAAGAGCTTTTCACGTTTTTGTGCAATTTGAGACATAACATGGTCTATTCGCGTCTTTACCTTACGAAACCTGGCACGAAGGCTCAACTAGCTAGTTAGACTTTTAAGACCACTAAATAGAGTACAACGGTCCACATTGATGCTTTGGAATTGCTCAACTCTCTCCATAGAGGAGCTTTTCACGTTTTTGTGCAATTTGAGACATAACATGGTCTATTCGCGTCTTTACCTTACGAAACCTGGCACGAAGGCTCAACTAGCTAGTTAGACTTTTAAGACCACTAAATAGAGTACAACGGTCCACATTGATGCTTTGGATATGCTCAACTCTCTCCATAGAGGAGCTTTTCACGTTTTTGTGCAATTTGAGACATAACATGGTCTATTCGCGTCTTTACCTTACGAAACCTGGCACGAATGCTCAACTAGCTAGTTAGACTTTTAAGAGCACTAAATAGAGTACAACGGTCCACATTGATGCTTTGGAATTGCTCAACTCTCTCCATAGAGGAGCTTTTCACGTTTTTGTGCAATTTGAGACATAACATGGTCTATTCGCGTCTTTACCTTACGAAACCTGGCACGAAGGCTCAACTAGCTAGTTAGACTTTTAAGACCACTAAATAGAGTACAACGGTCCACATTGATGCTTTGGATATGCTCAACTCTCTCCATAGAGGAGCTTTTCACGTTTTTGTGCAATTTGAGACATAACATGGTCTATTCGCGTCTTTACCTTACGAAACCTGGCACGAATGCTCAACTAGCTAGTTAGACTTTTAAGAGCACTAAATAGAGTACAACGGTCCACATTGATGCTTTGGAATTGCTCAACTCTCTCCATAGAGGAGCTTTTCACGTTTTTGTGCAATTTGAGACATAACATGGTCTATTCGCGTCTTTACCTTACGAAACCTGGCACGAAGGCTCAACTAGCTAGTTAGACTTTTAAGACCACTAAATAGAGTACAACGGTCCACATTGATGCTTTGGATATGCTCAACTCTCTCCATAGAGGAGCTTTTCACGTTTTTGTGCAATTTCAAACATAACTTGGCTACTCGCATCTTTACCTTACGAAACGTGGCACGAAGGCTCAACTATCAAGTTAGACTTTTAAGAGCACTAAATAGAGTACAACGGTCCACATTGATGGTTTGGAATTGTTCAACTCTCTCCACAGAGGAGCATTTCACGTTTTTGTGCAATTTGAGACATAACTTGATCTATTCGCGTCTTTATCTTACGAAACGCGGCACGAAGGCTCAACTAGCTGGTTAGCCTTTTAAGAGCACTAAATAGAGAACAACGGTCCACATTGATGCTTTGGAATTGCTCAACTCTCTCCATGGAGGAGCTTTTCACGTTTTTGTGCAATTTGAGACATAACATGGTCTATTCGCGTCTATACCTTACGAAACCTGGCACGAAGGCTCAACTAGCTAGTTAGACTTTTAAGAGCACTAAATAGAGTACAACGGTCGACATTGATGCTTTGGAATTGCTCAACTCTCTCCATAGAGGAGCTTTTCACGTTTTTGTGTAATTTCAAACATAACTTGGTCTGCTCGCATCTTTCCCTTACGAAACGTGGCATGAGGGGTCAACTAGCAAGTTAGACTTTTCATAGCACTAAGTAGAGTACAACAGTCCACATTCATGCTTTGGAATTGTTCAACTCTCTCCACAGAAGAGCTTTTCACGTTTTTGTGCAATTTGAGACATAACTTGTTCTATTCGTGTCTTTACCTTACGAAACGTGGCACGAAAACTCAACTAGCTAGTTAGACTTTTAAGAGCACTAAATAGAGTACAACGGTCCACATTGATGCTTTGGAATTGCTCAACTCTCTCCATAGAGGAGCTTTTCACGTTTTTGTGCAATTTGAGACATAACATGGTCTATTCGGGTCTTTACCTTACGAAACGTGGCACGAAGGCTCAACTAGCTAGTTAGACTTCTAAGAGCACTAAATAGAGAACAACGGTCCACATGGATGCTTTGGAATTGCTCAACTCTCTCAATAGAAGAGCTTTTCACGTTTTTGTGCAATTTGAGACATAACATGGTCTATTCGCGTCTTTACCTTACGAAACCTGGCACGAAGGCTCAACTAGCTAGTTAGACTTTTAAGACCACTAAATAGAGTACAACGGTCCACATTGATGCTTTGGAATTGCTCAACTCTCTCCATAGAGGAGCTTTTCACGTTTTTGTGCAATTTGAGACATAACATGGTCTATTCGCGTCTTTACCTTACGAAACCTGGCACGAAGGCTCAACTAGCTAGTTAGACTTTTAAGACCACTAAATAGAGTACAACGGTCCACATTGATGCTTTGGATATGCTCAACTCTCTCCATAGAGGAGCTTTTTACGTTTTTGTGCAATTTGAGACATAACATGGTCTATTCGGGTCTTTACCTTACGAAACGTGGCTTGAAGGCTCAACTAGCTAGTTAGACTTCTAAGAGCACTAAATAGAGAACAACGGTCCACATGGATGCTTTGGAATTGCTCAACTCTCTCAATAGAAGAGCTTTTCACGTTTTTGTGCAATTTGAGACATAACATGGTCTATTCGCGTCTTTACCTTACGAAACCTGGCACGAAGGCTCAACTAGCTAGTTAGACTTTTAAGACCACTAAATAGAGTACAACGGTCCACATTGATGCTTTGGATATGCTCAACTCTCTCCATAGAGGAGCTTTTCACGTTTTTGTGCAATTTCAAACATAACTTGGTCTACTCGCATCTTTACCTTACGAAACGTGGCATGAAGGCTCAACTAGCAAGTTAGACTTTGAAGAGCACTAAATAGAGTGCAACGGTCGACATTGATGCCTTGGAATTGCTCAACTCTCTCCATAGAGGAGCTTTTCACGTTTTTGTGCAATTTGAGACATAACATGGTCTATTCGGGTCTTTACCTTACAAAACGTGGCACGAAGACTCAACTAGCTAGTTAGACTTCTAAGAGCACTAAATAGAGAACAACGGTCCACATGGATGCTTTGGAATTGCTCAACTCTCTCAATAGAAGAGCTTTTCACGTTTTTGTGCAATTTGAGACATAACATGGTCTATTCGCGTCTTTACCTTACGAAACGTGGCACGAAGGCTCAACTAGCTAGTTAGACTTTTAAGACCACTAAATAGAGTACAACGGTCCACATTGATGCTTTGGAATTGCTCAACTCTCTCCATAGAGGAGCTTTTCACGTTTTTGTGCAATTTGAGACATAACATGGTCTATTCGCGTCTTTACCTTACGAAACCTGGCACGAAGGCTCAACTAGCTAGTTAGACTTTTAAGACCACTAAATAGAGTACAACGGTCCACATTGATGCTTTGGATATGCTCAACTCTCTCCATAGAGGAGCTTTTCACGTTTTTGTGCAATTTCAAACATAACTTGGTCTACTCGCATCTTTACCTTACGAAACGTGGCATGAAGGCTCAACTAGCAAGTTAGACTTTGAAGAGCACTAAATAGAGTGCAACGGTCCACATTGATGCCTTGGAATTGCTCAACTCTCTCCATAGAGGAGCTTTTCACGTTTTTGTGCAATTTGAGACATAACATGGTCTATTCGGGTCTTTACCTTACAAAACGTGGCACGAAGGCTCAACTAGCTAGTTAGACTTCTAAGAGCACTAAATAGAGAACAACGGTCCACATGGATGCTTTGGAATTGCTCAACTCTCTCAATAGAAGAGCTTTTCACGTTTTTGTGCAATTTGAGACATAACATGGTCTATTCGCGTCTTTACCTTACGAAACCTAGCACGAAGGCTCAACTAGCTAGTTAGACTTTTAAGACCACTAAATAGAGTACAACGGTCCACATTGATGCTTTGGAATTGCTCAACTCTCTCCATAGAGGAGCTTTTCACGTTTTTGTGCAATTTGAGACATAACATGGTCTATTCGCGTCTTTACCTTACGAAACCTGGCACGAAGGCTCAACTAGCAAGTTAGACTTTTAAGACCACTAAATAGAGTACAACGGTCCACATTGATGCTTTGGATATGCTCAACTCTCTCCATAGAGGAGCTTTTCACGTTTTTGTGCAATTTGAGACATAACATGGTCTATTCGGGTCTTTACCTTACGAAACGTGGCACGAAGGCTCAACTAGCTAGTTAAACTTCTAAGAGCACTAAATAGAGAACAACGGTCCACATGGATGCTTTGGAATTGCTCAACTCTCTCAATAGAAGAGCTTTTCACGTTTTTGTGCAATTTGAGACATAACATGGTCTATTCGCGTCTTTACCTTACGAAACCTGGCACGAAGGCTCAACTAGCTAGTTAGACTTTTAAGACCACTAAATAGAGTACAACGGTCCACATTGATGCTTTGGAATTGCTCAACTCTCTCCATAGAGGAGCTTTTCACGTTTTTGTGCAATTTGAGACATAACATGGTCTATTCGCGTCTTTACCTTACGAAACCTGGCACGAAGGCTCAACTAGCTAGTTAGACTTTTAAGACCACTAAATAGAGTACAACGGTCCACATTGATGCTTTGGATATGCTCAACTCTCTCCATAGAGGAGCTTTTCACGTTTTTGTGCAATTTGAGACATAACATGGTCTATTCGCGTCTTTACCTTACGAAACCTGGCACGAATGCTCAACTAGCTAGTTAGACTTTTAAGAGCACTAAATAGAGTACAACGGTCCACATTGATGCTTTGGAATTGCTCAACTCTCTCCATAGAGGAGCTTTTCACGTTTTTGTGCAATTTGAGACATAACATGGTCTATTCGCGTCTTTACCTTACGAAACCTGGCACGAAGGCTCAACTAGCAAGTTAGACTTTTAAGACCACTAAATAGAGTACAACGGTCCACATTGATGCTTTGGATATGCTCAACTCTCTCCATAGAGGAGCTTTTCACGTTTTTGTGCAATTTGAGACATAACATGGTCTATTCGGGTCTTTACCTTACGAAACGTGGCACGAAGGCTCAACTAGCTAGTTAAACTTCTAAGAGCACTAAATAGAGAACAACGGTCCACATGGATGCTTTGGAATTGCTCAACTCTCTCAATAGAAGAGCTTTTCACGTTTTTGTGCAATTTGAGACATAACATGGTCTATTCGCGTCTTTACCTTACGAAACCTGGCACGAAGGCTCAACTAGCTAGTTAGACTTTTAAGACCACTAAATAGAGTACAACGGTCCACATTGATGCTTTGGAATTGCTCAACTCTCTCCATAGAGGAGCTTTTCACGTTTTTGTGCAATTTGAGACATAACATGGTCTATTCGCGTCTTTACCTTACGAAACCTGGCACGAAGGCTCAACTAGCTAGTTAGACTTTTAAGACCACTAAATAGAGTACAACGGTCCACATTGATGCTTTGGATATGCTCAACTCTCTCCATAGAGGAGCTTTTCACGTTTTTGTGCAATTTGAGACATAACATGGTCTATTCGCGTCTTTACCTTACGAAACCTGGCACGAATGCTCAACTAGCTAGTTAGACTTTTAAGAGCACTAAATAGAGTACAACGGTCCACATTGATGCTTTGGAATTGCTCAACTCTCTCCATAGAGGAGCTTTTCACGTTTTTGTGCAATTTGAGACATAACATGGTCTATTCGCGTCTTTACCTTACGAAACCTGGCACGAAGGCTCAACTAGCTAGTTAGACTTTTAAGACCACTAAATAAAGTACAACGGTCCACATTGATGCTTTGGATATGCTCAACTCTCTCCATAGAGGAGCTTTTCACGTTTTTGTGCAATTTGAGACATAACATGGTCTATTCGGGTCTTTACCTTATGAAACGTGGCACGAAGGCTCAACTAGCTAGTTAGACTTCTAAGAGCACTAAATAGAGAACAACGGTCCACATGGATGCTTTGGAATTGCTCAACTCTCTCAATAGAAGAGCTTTTCACGTTTTTGTGCAATTTGAGACATAACATGGTCTATTCGCGTCTTTACCTTACGAAACCTGGCACGAAGGCTCAACTAGCTAGTTAGACTTTTAAGACCACTAAATAGAGTACAACGGTCCACATTGATGCTTTGGATATGCTCAACTCTCTCCATAGAGGAGCTTTTCACGTTTTTGTGCAATTTCAAACATAACTTGGTCTACTCGCATCTTTACCTTACGAAACGTGGCATGAAGGCTCAACTAGCAAGTTAGACTTTGAAGAGCACTAAATAGAGTGCAACGGTCGACATTGATGCCTTGGAATTGCTCAACTCTCTCCATAGAGGAGCTTTTCACGTTTTTGTGCAATTTGAGACATAACATGGTCTATTCGGGTCTTTACCTTACGAAACGTGGCACGAAGGCTCAACTAGCTAGTTAGACTTCTAAGAGCACTAAATAGAGAACAACGGTCCACATGGATGCTTTGGAATTGCTCAACTCTCTCAATAGAAGAGCTTTTCACGTTTTTGTGCAATTTGAGACATAACATGGTCTATTCGCGTCTTTACCTTACGAAACGTGGCACGAAGGCTCAACTAGCTAGTTAGACTTTTAAGACCACTAAATAGAGTACAACGGTCCACATTGATGCTTTGGAATTGCTCAACTCTCTCCATAGAGGAGCTTTTCACGTTTTTGTGCAATTTGAGACATAACATGGTCTATTCGCGTCTTTACCTTACGAAACCTGGCACGAAGGCTCAACTAGCTAGTTAGACTTTTAAGACCACTAAATAGAGTACAACGGTCCACATTGATGCTTTGGATATGCTCAACTCTCTCCATAGAGGAGCTTTTCACGTTTTTGTGCAATTTCAAACATAACTTGGTCTACTCGCATCTTTACCTTACGAAACGTGGCATGAAGGCTCAACTAGCAAGTTAGACTTTGAAGAGCACTAAATAGAGTGCAACGGTCCACATTGATGCCTTGGAATTGCTCAACTCTCTCCATAGAGGAGCTTTTCACGTTTTTGTGCAATTTGAGACATAACATGGTCTATTCGGGTCTTTACCTTACAAAACGTGGCACGAAGGCTCAACTAGCTAGTTAGACTTCTAAGAGCACTAAATAGAGAACAACGGTCCACATGGATGCTTTGGAATTGCTCAACTCTCTCAATAGAAGAGCTTTTCACGTTTTTGTGCAATTTGAGACATAACATGGTCTATTCGCGTCTTTACCTTACGAAACCTGGCACGAAGGCTCAACTAGCTAGTTAGACTTTTAAGACCACTAAATAGAGTACAACGGTCCACATTGATGCTTTGGAATTGCTCAACTCTCTCCATAGAGGAGCTTTTCACGTTTTTGTTCAATTTGAGACATAACATGGTCTATTCGCGTCTTTACCTTACGAAACCTGGCACGAAGGCTCAACTAGCAAGTTAGACTTTTAAGACCACTAAATAGAGTACAACGGTCCACATTGATGCTTTGGATATGCTCAACTCTCTCCATGGAGGAGGTTTTCACGTTTTTGTGCAATTTGAGACATAACATGGTCTATTCGGGTCTTTACCTTACGAAACGTGGCACGAAGGCTCAACTAGCTAGTTAAACTTCTAAGAGCACTAAATAGAGAACAACGGTCCACATGGATGCTTTGGAATTGCTCAACTCTCTCAATAGAAGAGCTTTTCACGTTTTTGTGCAATTTGAGACATAACATGGTCTATTCGCGTCTTTACCTTACGAAACCTGGCACGAAGGCTCAACTAGCTAGTTAGACTTTTAAGACCACTAAATAGAGTACAACGGTCCACATTGATGCTTTGGAATTGCTCAACTCTCTCCATAGAGGAGCTTTTCACGTTTTTGTGCAATTTGAGACATAACATGGTCTATTCGCGTCTTTACCTTACGAAACCTGGCACGAAGGCTCAACTAGCTAGTTAGACTTTTAAGACCACTAAATAGAGTACAACGGTCCACATTGATGCTTTGGATATGCTCAACTCTCTCCATAGAGGAGCTTTTCACGTTTTTGTGCAATTTGAGACATAACATGGTCTATTCGCGTCTTTACCTTACAAAACCTGGCACGAATGCTCAACTAGCTAGTTAGACTTTTAAGAGCACTAAATAGAGTACAACGGTCCACATTGATGCTTTGGAATTGCTCAACTCTCTCCATAGAGGAGCTTTTCACGTTTTTGTGCAATTTGAGACATAACATGGTCTATTCGCGTCTTTACCTTACGAAACCTGGCACGAAGGCTCAACTAGCTAGTTAGACTTTTAAGACCACTAAATAAAGTACAACGGTCCACATTGATGCTTTGGATATGCTCAACTCTCTCCATAGAGGAGCTTTTCACGTTTTTGTGCAATTTCAAACATAACTTGGTCTACTCGCATCTTTACCTTACGAAACGTGGCATGAAGGCTCAACTAGCAAGTTAGACTTTGAAGAGCACTAAATAGAGTGCAACGGTCCACATTGATGCTTTGGAATTGCTCAACTCTCTCCATAGAGGAGCTTTTCACGTTTTTGTGCAATTTCAAACATAACTTGGCTACTCGCATCTTTACCTTACGAAACGTGGCACGAAGGCTCAACTATCAAGTTAGACTTTTAAGAGCACTAAATAGAGTACAACGGTCCACATTGATGGTTTGGAATTGTTCAACTCTCTCCACAGAGGAGCTTTTCACGTTTTTGTGCAATTTGAGACATAACTTGATCTATTCGCGTCTTTATCTTACGAAACGCGGCACGAAGGCTCAACTAGCTGGTTAGCCTTTTAAGAGCACTAAATAGAGAACAACGGTCCACATTGATGCTTTGGAATTGCTCAACTCTCTCCATGGAGGAGCTTTTCACGTTTTTGTGCAATTTGAGACATAACATGGTCTATTCGCGTCTATACCTTACGAAACCTGGCACGAAGGCTCAACTAGCTAGTTAGACTTTTAAGAGCACTAAATAGAGTACAACGGTCCACATTGATGCTTTGGAATTGCTCAACTCTCTCCATAGAGGAGCTTTTCACGTTTTTGTGTAATTTCAAACATAACTTGGTCTGCTCGCATCTTTCCCTTACGAAACCTGGCACGAAGGCTCAACTAGCTGGTTAGCCTTTTAAGAGCACTAAATAGAGAACAACGGTCCACATTGATGCTTTGGAATTGCTCAACTCTCTCCATGGAGGAGCTTTTCACGTTTTTGTGCAATTTGAGACATAACATGGTCTATTCGCGTCTATACCTTACGAAACCTGGCACGAAGGCTCAACTAGCTAGTTAGACTTTTAAGAGCACTAAATAGAGTGCAACGGTCCACATTGATGCTTTGGAATTGCTCAACTCTCTCCATAGAGGAGCTTTTCACGTTTTTGTGCAATTTGCAGACATAACTTGGTCTACTTCGCAGTCTTTACCTTACGAAACGTGGCACGAAGGCTCAACTAGCTAGTTAGACTTTTAAGAGCACTAAATAGAGTACAACGGTCCACATTGATGCTTTGGAATTGCTCAACTCTCTCCACTAGAGGAGCTTTTCACGTTTTTGTGCAATTTGAGACATAACATTGATCTATTCGCGTCTTTATCCTTACGAAACGCGGCACGAAGGCTCAACTAGCTGGTTAGCCTTTTAAGAGCACTAAATAGAGAACAACGGTCCACATTGATGCTTTGGAATTGCTCAACTCTCTCCATGGAGGAGCTTTCACGTTTTTTGTGCAATTTGAGACATAACATGGTCTATTCGCGTCTATACCTTACGAAACCTGGCACGAAGGCTCAACTAGCTAGTTAGACTTTTAAGAGCACTAAATAGAGTACAACGGTCCACATTGATGCTTTGGAATTGCTCAACTCTCTCCATAGAGGAGCTTTTCACGTTTTGTGTAATTTCAAACATAACTTGGTCTGCTCGCATCTTTCCCTTACGAAACGTGGCATGAGGGCTCAACTAGCAAGTTAGACTTTCAATAGCACTAAGTAGAGTACAACAGTCCACATTCATGCTTGGAATTGTTCAAGCTCTCTCCACAGAAGAGCTTTTCACGTTTTTGTGCAATTTGAGACATAACTTGTTCTATTCGTGTCTTTACCTTACGAAGACGTGGCACGAAAACTCAACTAGCTAGTTAGAACTTTTAAGAGCACTAAATAGAGTACAAACGGTCCACATTGATGCTTTGGAATTGCTCAACTCTCTCCATAGAGGGAGCTTTTCACGTTTTTGTGCAATTTGAGACATAACATGGTCTATTCGGGCCTTTACCTTACGTAACGTGGCACGAAGGCTCAACTAGCTAGTTAGACTTTTAAGAGCACTAAATAGAGTACAACGGTCCACATTGATGCTTTGGAATTTCTCAACTCTCTCCATAGAGGAGCTTTTCACGTTTTTGTGCAATTTGAGACATAACATGGTCTATTCGGTCTTTACCTTACGAAACGTGGCACGAAGGCTCAACTAGCTAGTTAGACTTTAAGAGCACTAAATAGAGTACAACGGTCCACATGATGCTTTGGAATTGCTCAACTCTCCATAGAGAGCTTTTCACGTTTTTGTGCAATTTGAGACATAACATGGTCTATTCGCGTCTTTACCTTACGAAACCTGGCACGAAGGCTCAACTAGCTAGTTAGACTTTTAAGACCACTAAATAGAGTACAACGGTCCACATTGATGCTTGGAATTGCTCAACTCTCTCCATAGAGGAGCTTTCACGTTTTTGTGCAATTTGAGACATAACATGGTCTATTCGTTTACCTTACGAAAC